>NW_027468940.1:300000-548367 GCF_051014615.1 Bombus vancouverensis nearcticus
GTCAATTATTTATTTATCCTTTACCGGAATGTAGGCTAGTTTTAAGTATGTATCTTAGATTATCGATTTGAATCAATAATGTAGAATGCGCATACATTAATAGTAGTTTAGTTTAGAATATAATTTATATATTTATATATAGACATGCATGTTCCGTAATATAGTTCTTATTTTATAATTCTTTACCGGAATGTAGGCTAGTTTAGGTATGTATCTTAGATTATCGGTTTGATAGAATTCGCACACATATATATATTTCTGACAATGTAACCTTCATTTCTTTAATAATACAATATTGTATGTTTTATGTATTCGTTAAACTATTAGTTTTTGACTTCATGTATACTTATATTTCATAAATTGATAATATTGTATTTATTGCATAGTATTGGAAGCACTGTCTCTAATATTTACTAGGTTATTACATGTTCGGCATATATGTTTATACTTATATGTAACTCTCCAAATTGATTGATTGAAATATATTTATATATATATATATATTCCTGGCGTTTCAATTATTTTCCCCTTTTGTAGTTATTCTTATTTCCTGGTTTATTTAGAATTGTGTGTATATGTATTTTGTTTATTGGTTGGATCCGTTAATCGCCCTCGTTTTGTTAATCCTTCCTTTCGTTTCGTAGTGCCGTGTGTTCCTTTGTGCATTCAAATCCTTATTCGCGTGTTTTGTATAGAATGGTTTTCTTGTTCTTGTTACGGCGCGTGCGGAGCGCGGGACGTGACATCCCCGCCCTTGGAGTTCAAATTTCCAAAGGAAATTTGACTGATGGTATCTCTGAGTTCGCTCAAGGCGGACGTAGATGTCGTTGGTAGTTGAGTGACTACCGGTGTTATCGATATCCCTTGAGGTTGTGCTGTTTGATCATCGATATTTCGTCTTCTTTTGAGGTATAGTAGCGGGTGGGTGACTGAGCCGCATATTGCTCCTAATAGGGCGATTCCGCATTCGTAAGTTTCACGTAACTGGTATCCGTGTGCGGCTATATATATTATTGTCTTGATTAGTTTAAATATTGCGAGTATTCCAAATATTGCTGCACTGACAGTTCCAAATTCCATAAAACCAGTCCATAAGCTTGATACGGTATTTTTCGCTATTGTCGTTAATGTGTTTTGTCCATCATTCCCAGGATGTTTACTGTTCCAGGGACGATTGTTTTTCCTGTTGCTCCTCTGGCCAATGCGTTCAAGACTGCAGATTTTCTGCCGGGAACATGACGTGGTCCCGTAGTGCATCGAGGTCTTTTGGGTATACATTCCGCTCGTGGCCAACGACGATGGTGCTGAATATCGCCACGTTTGGCGCACGTCCGGGCGGAGTTCCTGTGGTGCGATTCCTTTGCCAAACGGGTAGTTCCGTGTAGCATTTTGTTGTATGTCGTACCTTTACTTGTACCGGAATGCATTTGACTATATGGACCGCTTCTCCTGCGATCAAAGCCATGTGTCCTGGGTTTTGGTTATGGTGTATGCAAATTCGTCGGGCGGTAAGTTTGCCAAGCTTAAAGCGTTCTCTATTAGTTTCTTCTGTGTGGTGTATCTTTGTGTCAGTGTATCATGGTATAATGTTTTCATTTCTCGAGTTTATCAGAAATAGGAATAACCTTTTATAGAAAAAGAAAATTTTATATTTATATATATTTGTTAAGGAAATTCGAGGATATGGGAATACAAATTATTGCCTACATTTCCCACACAACAGTTATACATCTATATTACTCTCTGAAGAACGTCTTGCACGCACGCTGGTCGCCAACCGACTATCCTAGATTCTTCTAACATCTGGCAACAGTCTTTTGTCTCCACTAAGACCTTGACGCCCTCTGGCCCTTACACACACACTCTCATGTACAATGTAAATGTATCACTTCCCTAACAATGTTATATTTTTCTTCTTTCCTTTTTTCTTCTTCCCCTTTTTCTTTTTTTTTTTGTTTTTTTTTATTGTTAAAACCTTTGTTTTATTTTAGGTTTTACGTACTTGTTATCAGTGAAAATAAATATTATGAATACTACTTGGATTGTAATTATATACATATATGCGTACGTATTGGTAAGTAGTATAAATGAGATTTGTTTTATTGTTATAAATATATAAGTATATATCATCAATAGGAATAAATATCACAAATGTACCTTGTTTTCGAGTATATATACATATATGCGCGTGCAATGGTAAATATGACGGCTTATTTTTATGAGTCACTTGCATTATCAATGGAAGTGAATGTTATAAATATCGCCTACTTTACAACATGCGTGTATATATATATAGTGGTGAACATAAGTGAAAATTATATGCATAGTTATAAATGTTGTTTGTTTACAGGTGGATAGCATCAGTGTTTGGTTTCGTGAGTGGCGTACAAATACTTTACAGTTCCACTGTGTGGATTGCTATTCATGTTCTTCCATCCGTCGTTCAGAAAATGGTTGATGAGTTCGCCATCAGTTCTGTACACACATATAAAAATAGTTAATGTATATATGTAGTATCGTGAGTGAGAGGCCTGGGAGTTGGCGGGTGAACCGCGTGGAATGTCGCGAGAGCCGAGGCGTTTGTTTTTGATCGCGTAGTTTTGGAAAGAGGAGACCTACGTGATCTTGGCCACGAGCGGTTGCCAAGGGACGGGAGAAAAGGAATCAACAAACGGAGTTTGCGAGTGGCGTTGCCGAGAGAGTGTTGATTGCATTTTGTGAAAGTCGAGTCGTTATCTAATTATTTAGTTGTGCTGTTTTCTGTACGTTTGGTGTGAATAGTTCAGGTTGAACAACAATCGTCTTTTTCTGTCCGATTAACATCTGTATTATCCATTCCTTGTAAATATATTATATCACGATATTACATTTTTGGGGGCTGGTCCGGGATTGGACAAGACAGAAAACGAAACGGTTTAACAGAGCTATTCGAGCTAGTTGTGAATTTACCGGTACGCGGTGCGATAAAAGACGATATCGTTGACTGTTTAAGTTTGTGTAGTGTGAAAAATGGCAAACGTTGGGGACGAACGATTGTCGGGTGAAGAGGGTTCGACGCTGGAGGAGCTGAGGAGTAAGCTCGCACGAATGAACCTCCCTATATCTGGTGCGAGGTCAGTGCTGATTGCAAGGCTGAATCGGGCGTGTAGGGCTGGACAATCGTATCCTAAGGGATCGACGGGCGGTGAAGAGCTAACCGGTCAACGAGATTTAGGAAATGTACAGAGAGCTGAGCGTGATTGTAACGAAGATGAAAATTTTGAGAAAATGAATACGAAGGAGTTGAAGGAGCGCCTCGCTAGTTTGGGTTTAAAAACGACGGGAAGAAAAGTAGAATTACGCGCACGGCTACAAGCGGCCATGGATGGTAATGACATATCGTCGGAAGAAGAAAGCGACGACGAAAGTGAGTATGAAGATGACAAAAAAGACGCAAGAGGATACAAGAGAGGTACGCGAAGGGTGTATCAGGACCGTGATGAATATTGTCGAAGGGCATGTGTTGGTTCGACACTGAGTTTTAGAGACGTCGAAGATGCATTAGAGTCGTTTAGTGGCAACAAAGGTGAAAATGTCGAACGATGGTTCGAGTCGTTCGAGGAAGTCGCTGATACGTGCATGTGGTCGGATGGGCAGAAGGCAGTCTACGCGAGGAAGCTGCTGAAGGGATCAGCGAAAATATTTGCGAGCTTCGAGTGTCATGCCAGGACTTGGCATGAGTTGAAGAGGGGGCTAGTGAAAGAATTTTCGAGGAAAGTCAACAGTAGGCAAGTACATCAGAAACTTGAAGAAACAAAAAAGGAGAGTGATGAAGCATGTTTGGCTTACATGTACCGCATGCTCGAAATAGCCAACCATGTGGACATAGAGGAGGAAGCAAAGGTGGAATACATCGTGGATGGAATAATAGACGACGAGAACAATAAGGCTATATTGTACGGCGCTACATCAATCAAAGAGTTGAGGAAGAGGTTAGTGATGTACGAAGAGCAGAAGAGTCGCAGAATAAAGTCGATTGTGAAGCCGGCTAAAACCCAGAAGAACGGGAAGCCCAGTCAATCTGTAGATGCAATGAAGAAAAGAAGATGCTTCATTTGCGGTAGTGAGGATCATCTAAGTGTTAAGTGTCCGGAGAGGGGAGAAGGTGTTAGGTGTTCCGAGTGCAGCGGATTTGGACATATTGCAGCGAGGTGTACGGCACGACCGAAAGAGACTTGCGTAGTGTCAAGATCCGAAAAGGGGAAGTATGTGAAGGAAGTGGCGATAGATGATTGTAGGTTTGTGGCACTAGTGGATACGGGTAGTGATCTCACGTTCATTCGATCAGACGAGTATGCGAGGTTAGGGTCACCACCCCTAGGTAAATGCACGCTTAAGTTCGACGGTGTTGGTTCCGCTGGCAATGAGACCTGGGGTGAATTCACCAAGGTAATGACGGTTGATGGGTGTAAACTGCCAATCACTTTGCACGTTGTTTCAAACAAAATATTGACGAAGCACGGCCTGTTGTTAGGCACTGATTTTCTGGATCAGGTAGAGTTACGGGTTAAACGAGGCGAAGTGACTTTCTTGCGGCTTGACGAACAGACTAACAAAGACGTGCCGGATGTGTTTAGAGTTAACGTGGTAGAACAGACCGACGAAACAGACCTAACACACGTACGGGAACCGCATTATCGTGAAGCGATTCGCGATATCGTTAGGGGGTATAGGCCGGAGAAAAAGCGGGACGTTGGGATAACGGCAAAAATCGTTTTAAAGAGTGACAAACCTGTGGTTCGAAGGCCGCGAAGATTGGCGCCTTCGGAGAAAAAAGAGGTGGACGAGTTGATGGAATTATGGACAAATGAAGGTACAATAAAACCGTCAAACTCAGAATATGCAAGTCCCATAGTTGTAGTTAGAAAGAAAGATGGTTCTATCAGAGTCTGTGTTGATTTTCGCGAGCTTAATGAACTTATTGAGTGTCCACATTTCCCATTGCCTTCAATTGATGATATTTTAGATGCATTGCAAGGTACTCAGTTTTTCACAACGTTGGATTTAAAGAATGGTTTTTTTCACGTGTGTTTAGACAAAGACAGCCGAAAATATACATCTTTCGTTACGCCATCGGGGCAATATGAATTTTTGAAGTTGCCGTTTGGTTTAAAGATTTCACCCATTGTGTTTCAGAAGTATATTTCGATGATCTTTAAGGAACTAGTAGGTAAAGGTATTGTTATCGTGTATATGGATGACATTATTATTCTTGCAAAGAATTTAGAGGAGGCGTGGGAACGTTTGCAAATGGTCATAGAGTTAGCTGAGCAGTATGGGCTAATTATAAACTGGGGAAAATGTCGTTTTCTGCAGCAGGAAATTGAATATTTGGGGTATATAGTCTCAAAAAATACCATAAGGCCGTCTACACATAAAACTAGGGCAGTAGCAAACTTTCCCAAGCCAACATCTGTTAAAAAGGTTCAGAGTTTTTTGGGACTTACGGGGTACTTTCGAAAATTTATTAGGGGATACGCGAAGATTGCTAAGCCTTTGACGGATTTGTTGAAAAAGGAGGTAAAATTTCAGTTCGGCGATCGAGAAGTAGAGGCCTTTGAAATCTTGAAAACAGCGCTTGTCAACGAACCAGTGTTAAAGTTGTATAGAATGGGCGCGGAGACTGAGTTGCATACAGACGCGTCCGCAGAGGGTTACGGAGCAATTTTAATGCAACTAGATCTGGACGATGGAAAATTCCATCCGGTCTACTTTGCCAGCGGAAAAACAACTCCCGCCGAGGCAAAGTACACCAGTTACGAACTGGAAGTACTAGCAATTGTAAAAGCGTTGAACAAGTTTAGAATATATCTGTTAGGTATGCCGTTTACTATCGTCACGGATTGCCAAGCGTTTGCTATGACAATGAAAAAGAAAGATTTGTGTGCGCGTGTAGCCAGATGGGCCTTGTTACTAGACGAGTTTAAGTATCAGGTGTGTCATAGGCCAGGTAAAAGCATGCAGCATGTGGATGCTCTGAGTAGAAACCCCCTGCCGAGCACTATGTATGTAACGGAAAGTGAAGACGGGCTGATTGCACGGTTGAGAAGTGCACAGAACAAGGACGTTGAAGTCCGTAGGATTTTAGACGCCGCAACGTGCAATCAGGTCGATGGGTATGTAATAAGGAACAATATTTTGTATAAAGAGTGTAAGGATGATGTGTTAATAGTAGTACCGAAGGCTATGCAGGTTCAGGTAGTCAGGCAGGCGCACGAGCGTGGGCATTTTGGGGTCACCAAAACAGAAGCTATAGTCAAGAAGGACTTTTGGTTTAAGGGGCTACGTAAAAAGGTCGAGCATGTGGTATCTAACTGTCTCGATTGTATCCTAGCCGAACGAAAATTGGGCAAGCAAGAGGGATATCTAAATCCGTTAGACAAAGGTGACACACCGTTAGACACTTACCATATTGACCATGCGGGCCCTATGACAGCTACAAAGAAAAGATACGCACACATCTTTGTAGTAGTGGATGCGTTCACGAAGTTTACGTGGCTTTATCCTACTAGATCTACTGATACCGCGGATGTTATCGATCGACTGAAGAAGCAAGCGGCTGTTTTTGGGAACCCACGACGAATTATCTCTGATCGGGGAACAGCGTTCACATCCAACGCGTTCCAAGAGTATTGCGAAGAAGAAAATATAAAGCATTTATTAGTCACGACGGGGGCGCCGAGGGGGAACGGGCAGGTAGAGAGGGTAAACAGGACACTCATACCTTTACTAAGTAAACTGACTGCCCCTAAACCCGATGATTGGTATAAACATGTCGACCAAGTACAGAAATACCTGAATTTTACATTAAACAGGAGCACGGGAAAAACTCCTTTCCAGCTACTTGTCGGGGTCGAGATGCAAACTAAAGAAGACCCACAGATCCGAAAATTGGTTGAAGAAGAATGGGTGGTGGAATTCGAAGAGCAACGTCGTGAACTGCGTGAGGACGCGAAAAAGAATATTGCTGCTACTCAAGAGGAAAATCGGAGGCACTACAACAAAAGAAGAAAAGGTGCGAAACAGTACCTAAGTGGAGAGTTGGTGGCCATAAAGAGAACGCAGTTTGGCCCAGGATTAAAACTGGGAGGAAGATTTTTGGGTCCGTACCGGATAGTGCGAGCAATGCGGAATGATCGCTACATTGTGGAGAAGGTAGGAGAGCATGAGGGGCCAAAACGGTCATCAACTACTGCTGATTTTATGAAACCTTGGGTCATAAACGCCGAAAGTGACGCATCTGATGACAGAGAGATAGAAGGCAACATCTGAGGGCAGATGTTATTGCAGGATGACAGAGTGTAGTATCGTGAGTGAGAGGCCTGGGAGTTGGCGGGTGAACCGCGTGGAATGTCGCGAGAGCCGAGGCGATTGTTTTTGATCGCGTAGTTTTGGAAAGAGGAGACCTACGTGATCTTGGCCACGAGCGGTTGCCAATGGACGGGAGAAAAGGAATCAACAAACGGAGTTTGCGAGTGGCGTTGCCGAGAGAGTGTTGATTGCATTTTGTGAAAGTCGAGTCGTTATCTAATTATTTAGTTGTGCTGTTTTCTGTACGTTTGGTGTGAATAGTTCAGGTTGAACAACAATCGTCTTTTTCTGTCCGATTAACATCTGTATCATCCATTCCTTGTAAATATATTATATCACGATATTACATATATATACTATTTATTTATTTTTTTATATATATAATTTGCGTTTGGATCTGTTCCTTTGTACGAATACTGTATCCCTGTATATAATATAATATGTATAATATGTTATAATTATGTTAGTTGTTATTTATTATATATAGTTTCCTTAACTCTCTCCCCCTTTTTCTTGTTTTTTTTTTTTTTTTTTTTTTATTAATACCTAACATTGCTATTATGATGCTGTATTGTATTGCATTGGCTGTTATTTGTATGTGCGCGCGACGAATTTTTCAACATGGTCGCTCGCGTGTCTCTTTGGTATGGCGTTGGTTTAATGTCAACAGTAACGTGTTGTTGAAATAACTAATTAATTGTTAATCACTATAATTTTATTTAGAAGTGTTTTGTAATATTGTTTTGTGTTTCATGATATTGTGTGTGTCAATACCGTGTGCTACTTTAATGCGATAGCGTGGATTGTATTGTTACCGAATTTCAATAATCATTGTTTCGATTATACGTGACTTGCATTTATGTAAGTCTCGTTTAATTTAGTTAATGTTTTGTGTATTGTGTTACCAGTTATTTCGTGTAGCATAACTTTATTCCTTTGCACCGAGTTCAGTCATGTCTTGTCGTTAATATTTAGTTAGTCTATCTTGATTAATATATATATTTAACAAATATTTAAGAAACAATGGCGAGTGTAGTGGAATCGTTGGACGAAGAAATGGTTTTGACATTGTCGGAAAAGCTTAAAGCATGGGATGCGAACTTTCCCGATATGAGTGCAAAACTCGCCGAATTACAAAGCGGCTTATTCGAACTTAAAACAAAACAAGAACCTAAAACACCCGTATCGCCGCCGACAACGCAACAAGAGACGGTCCAGCCGAGTGGACATACCCAGCCAATTAAGCTAAAAGATGCGATCGAATCGGTGCCAGTGTTTGACGGATATCGACCATCGGTATTCCACTTTTTAAGAGCTTGTGAGCGCGCGCGAAATATGATTCCCAGATATCAAAAACCTCAATTGGTAAAATTGTTAGTAAATAAGCTCCGTGGACACGCGCTCCTCGCCATCGAAGACACAGAATTAATGAGTCTAAACGATTTCGGAAACAAATTAAAGGATCTATTCGGCCCAAAGAAATTTCTTAACGAATATAAAGGGGAATTAGGAACGATATTTCAACGACCCGGGGAAGACATATTACATTATATGGATCGCGTTAGAAATCTTAGATTGGCAATAATGGACGGAGAAAGAGGCGACTACGGCATCATATCCCCCGATATCCAAGATACTATAGATTGGGAAACGAAAGAAGCTTTCGTTAAAGGACTTCCGAACGAGGTATATGTGCGAGTAAAAATAGCAGGGTACCATACTTTAGAAGATGCGTATCGTCAAGCCGTCAAAGCAACACACGAATTGAAACAAATAACCGATAGAACGCGACCCCAACGACCGACACCCTCGAACTATTACAGACGCGACAACGCACATCCTTCGAACACTAACAACAATATCAGGAACAACCGCCAAGATCGAAGATCGCTACCTCCATCGCAGAATTTTTTGAATTCTACAAGACAAAATATCACGTGTAACTATTGCAAAAAACCCGGGCATCTAGTGAAAGACTGTTACAAATTTAAAGCCCGAGTAGATGCCGGATTAATCGTACCCTATGCTTCGAGACCATCGGGAAACCAAACACGTCCTTCGGGAGAATGGGGCGAGCCACGAAGGAACGATACGCCGAATCGCCCAAGAGTACAGGCGGCAACCAGGCGACCGGCGCCGACGGCAACAAACACAACAAGGACAGCCACCCCCGCGAGATCGACTCCACCACCCATAACGAGAGACAGAGCGAACGCAATGCCGACCATAAGATCGAACGAACAACCACTAAATATTGTGGGGGAGTCATCCCACAACCAAACGAGGTCACAGACAGAGAATCCAGAATCTCAAGGCAAAAGGAAAAGAGTGAAGCACAAGCAACCGGCGAAGGAAAATCATCAGGAGTTGAATTCAGATTCGGAAGGCGACCTCTCCGAATTATTTCAATAAAATTTAACGATTCCCCAACGACCCCAACTGCACGAATAGTTTCCCCAGATCTAAAGACTAAGACGAGTTTATTATTAGACTCTGGATCGGAAATCAACATTATCAAGAAACCTGCTATACTCGATTCAGCCATCATCGACGAAAAGGAATCAATCGAAGTGCGAGGAATTACGGCAACGAGCCTGGTCTTCTTAGGGCAGACGGTAATACAGGTTGCGGGCCATCCGGTTGTTTTTCATGTAGTCGATGATTCATTGCTAATCGATCAAGACGGAATCCTAGGATCCGAATTTTTTGCAGGTTGTAAGGCTCGTTTAGATTATGAGGGAAAACATATCAGATGGGGAAATATTTATATTCCTTTCGATACTAAAGAAAAAATAATTATACCGAAGCGAAGTTCAATAACGTGTTCGATTAATATCGCTAATCCAGAGATAAAAGAGGGATTTATTCCAAGAATCGAGCCGAACAAGGGAATCTATGTTGGTAATGCAGTTGTGAGGAATCATAAAGGAAAAGGTTACATAAGAGTAATAAATACTACTTCGAGAGATTACGTATTTACAACACCAACGATGGTAATTAAAGAATTTGAAAATCCCCCCCCCTCCCGCCCCCCGCTTCCTAGGACAGCGTGCAATACAGTTCTAAGATCGGAGGAAAGTAGATACGATAAAATAAATGAGTTACTACGACTCGAACATTTGAACGAAGAAGAAAAGGAAAATGCTAGAAAATTGATTCGTAATAATCAAGATAGGTTTCATATTCCAGGAGATACATTGGAAGCAACCGAAGTTCTGGAACATAGGATAATTACAACGGATAATATACCCATCAATACTAAACAGTATCGATATCCACCAATACATCGAGAAGAAATAAATCGACAGGTCCAAGAACTACTAGATACGGGCGTAGTGGAACCATCAATATCTCCATATAACTCCCCGTTATGGATTGTGCCCAAAAACCCGATTCGCAAGGAAATAAGCGCTGGAGATTAGTCATCGATTATAGAAAATTGAACGATAAAACGATTGGCGATGCCTTCCCACTACCCAACATTACAGAAATATTGGATCAATTAGGAAGTGCAAAATATTTTTCCACGTTTGACTTGGCATCGGGCTTTCACCAGATCTGTATGTCACAGGAAGATGCCCACAAAACTGCATTTTCGACACCATACGGGCATTTTCAATTCAAAAGAATGCCCTTTGGATTAAAAGATGCCCCAGCAACATTTCAACGTTTGATGAATTCAATATTATCTGGTCTGCAAGGAATAGAACTATTCGTCTATCTGGATGACATAGCGATTTATTCCACGTCTCTCCAAGAACACGAAATTAAATTTAATAAATTAATGGAAAGACTGAGGAAAGCTAAATTACGATTACAACCTGATAAGTGCGAATTTTTACGACACGAGGTGAATTATTTAGGACATATAATTAGTGAGGATGGCGTGAAACCCGACCCAAAGAAAGTCGAAGCCGTATCAAAATTTCCACGACCAAAGAGGGCGAAAAATATCAAACAATTTCTGGGACTAGCAGGATATTACAGAAGATTTATACCCCGATTTCCCCAAGGTCGCGAAACCATTGACACAACTATTAAAGAAAGACACTCCCTTTAAATGGACAGAAAATCAAGAAAACGCATTCAATAATTTAAAGACAGCGTTAGTGACGAAACCCATCCTGCAATATCCAGACTTTTCTAAACCCTTTAACCTTACTACAGACGCATCAGGATATGCAATAAGCGGTGTACTGAGTCAAGGGCCAATCGGAAAGGATTTACCGATTGCGTATGCCTCAAGGCTATTAAATCCCGCCGAACAAAACTACTCTACCATAGAAAAGGAGTGTCTGGCAATTGTTTACAGCGCAATGCACTTCCGACCGTATCTTTACGAAAGAAAGTTTACCATCGTAACCGATCATAAACCTTTAGTGTGGATGCATTCTATCAAAGATCCTACTTCAAGAATTTGGAAATGGAAATTAAAGTTATCGGACTTCGAATTTGATATTGTATACAAAGAAGGCAGGGCGAACGCAAACGCAGACGCATTATCTAGGAACCCTCCGGAAGTTTGTTTACCAATCAGAAAGAGAGAGGAAGTCTCACCGATTCGCTATCCTGTCTCAAAAAGATTCGAAATAGATACGTCAACCGAAGACTCTCCCATATTCGAAGCTAAACCACACGTCTTGCCTCAATCCAGTGATTCTAAAAATCAAGGAAAGGGTTTTAACCGAAAACATTTTACAATAGAAGAAACCCCCATAAAATATTTAGACCAAGCATTAGCAGAAATCGATGTAAGTACAGATAGAGAAATAACCAATCGAGAAAAAGAAGGCACGGATACGACAAGCGAAAAAGAGACCTCCACTGTAATTCCAGAACTAATTCAACAACGAGAAAAGGACACGAGACCTACGATAATTGCGGAACTAAGAATTTCAGAAACCCGAGACTCAATTGCGAGAGTAAATGACCATAAAGTAGTATTTATAGATATACATGGCAATCCGATAGATAAAGGAGCCTTAGAAATGAAGGAAACGGGAAAATTACCTCGTTATGAAGATTTAATGTTAGAAAAAGCAAGATTGAATTACGATTCTGGAAAATACATTGTATTCCTACCGATAAAGGAAAATAGAAATATTCCAATAACACCAGAAAATTTATTAAACTCGCTAAGATCTCTATTAGACGCAGTAAATGAAAAACAGTTAACTTCGTTCAGCATTAGCAAAGGAAACTTGGAGGAAATACCCTGGCGATATACAATCAGAAAATTAAAGGAAATATTTATGGAAAAAAACTTAACCATCACCATTTGCACTGGGGAAGTAATTACCCCATCTGTGGAAGCGCGGAACAACATAATACGAGAAAAACATGAATCAAGCGTAGCAGGACACAAAGGAATAACAAAAACTTATCAAAGAATACGACAACATTACTATTGGGAAAATATGAAAAAGGAAATTCAAGATTACGTAATAACATGTAAGGAATGCCAATTGAAGAAACTCACAAGAATAAAAGCAAAGCAACCAATGGTACTTACAGACACACCAGGTAAAGCGTTCGATAAGGTTAGTATGGATATTATAGGTCCATTACCAAAAACCCAAAAGGGAAACGAATATATATCAACTATCCAAGACTTATTAACAAAATACTCAATTGGGATTCCACTAGGAGGAATCTCTTCAGCGGAGATAGCGGACGTTTTTGTAAAGCGATTTATTTGTCGTTTCGGGTCACCGAGAGCTATTCTCACTGATCAAGGAACGAACTTTACATCCTCACTAATGAAGAAAGTAGCAAAGAGATTCCGCATCAAACAATATACCACGACGGCATATCATCCACAAAGTAACGGTTCAATCGAAAGATCTCACCACGTGCTGATAGAATATCTCAAATTATACATTGAAAATTCCAAAAATTGGGACGAATGGGTAGAATTAGCTATGTTTTCCTATAATACCTCTGTACACGAAGGAACGAAATTCTCCCCGCACGAATTAGTTTTTGGACATCTAGCCAGAGAACCTACTGGTGAAGTAATAATCGAAGAGAACATGGAACCAACTTATGCAGAATATCTCGAAGATCTGTTCGATAAAATTAACACCGTACAACGAATGGCAAGAGAAAATTTGATAAAATCCAAACTAAGATCAAAAGAATATTACGACCGACGAATCAACCCCCAAGATTTAAAAGTAGGAGATTCGATATATTTACTAAAAGAACCCAGTAAAGGAAAATTCTCCGATCAATATACTGGACCATACAAAGTGCTAGAAATCTTGCAGAACCAAAACGTCAAGATCGAAGTAAAAGGGATTCCGCGAACGGTGCATTTAAACAAGTTAAAACTAGCGCATAATCGAAATAAGCAATGAATAAAGCGATTTCAGTGGGCAACGTAGTGCGGTAGTATATGTTATAGTGCTGTTCGTCGAATAATACAGATATCGAACACCTAAAAGGAAAAAGGAAAATTATTATACGTGTGTCAATTATTGCTTAAATATAAAACGTGTTAACTCAATGAACAATTAACTAGTGAAAGTGAAAGTTACCTTGTGAACAAGTGATCAACATACAAGAAAGTGTACGTGCAAGTATAGGTTATGGATCGTTGTTCGTGGAACACAATGTATGACAGCTACCTAAAATAAGTGAATAAATTAGTTTCAGTTGTCTCGGTGCAAAATACAAGGTTACTAAATGTTATAATTATATTATGGATAAATCAAAAGGAGGTGTAACACTGTTCGTCGAATAATACAGATAGCGAAAACCTAAAAAGAAAAAGGGAAAATTATTATGTGTACTCCAATTATTGTTTGAATATACAACATGTCGATTCAATAAATAATTAAAAGAGGGGAAGTGAAAGTTACCTTGTAAACAAATAATCATCATACAAGAAGGTCTACATGCAAAATAGGTTATGGCTCCCTGCTTGCGGAACACCATGTACCAGCTGAAAATAAACGAACGAATTAACTTCAATTGCCTTAATGCAAAGAGCAGCATCGCTAAATGTTATAACGGTGTTGTGGAGGCGTGGCACTGTTCGTCGAATGACACAGATAGCGGAAACTTGGAAAAAGAAAAGAAGTTTATTACGAGTGTTCCAATTACTGTTTGAATGTAAAACGTGTTAGTTCAACGAATAACGAAAACAGTGAAAGTGCAACTTACCTCGTGAACAATCAATCACCATACAAGGAAGTGTACATGCATGGATTTCGCAGATTAACAAGAAGAAATAAAATAACTGATAAATATAGAAAGTGGTTAGAAAATAATTAAGATAGATTAATTGAGAGTTAGTAATAAATATAACCGGAGTAAAAGGATATTTTATTATGTATTAATCTACGTAGTATTGTTATATTATTATATCTAACATGTAGAAATGGATTTTGTACGCATATATGTATATATTTCCAATCCAAGTAGTATTCATAATATTTATTTTCACTGATAACAAGTACGTAAAACCTAAAATAAAACAAAGGTATTAACAATAAAAAAAACAAAAAAAAAGAAAAAGGGGAAGAAGAAAAAAAAAGAAGAAAAAAAGGAAAGAAAAAAATATAATATATATAAATATAAAATTTTCTTTTTCTATAAAAGGTTATTCCTATTTCTGATAAACTCGAGAAATGAAAACATTATACCATGATACACTGACGCAAAGATACACCACACAGAAGAAACTAATAGAGAACGCTTTAAGCTTGGCAAACTTATCGCCCGACGAATTTGCATACACCATAACCAAAACCCAGGACACATGGCTTTGATTGTTATTTAATAAGGTTTTGGGTTTATAAAATAACGATTCACTTAGATTCGTTTTCTCCAATATATTTCAGTCTTATAACACGTCTTACCACACAGGAATCTCCAAGTCAATAGAACAACGTGGTCGACTTCTAAGACAAAAGAGCGTCGTTAGAAGTCGTACCAACTTAGCTTGTAGTAAGCAGCGATCGTACCAACTTAACATTTCTCAACACTCCCCTTTGATCGCTAGTTTCTACAAGCCCCATAGCTTTGGTAAATTGCTGAGTCTTAATCCTATTTAGGCCTTTGGTGAGAATGTCAGCCACATTCTCAGGACTAGGTACATAAGTATAATCTAGTATCCCCCTCGATACGCAGTTCTTAACGTAAAAGTAACGCACTTGGACGTGCTTAGAACTCTCAGCAACTATCTCGTCCTTTGACCATGAAATAGCTCCGATATTATCGCAGAATATCTTGCAGGGGCGAGGGCAATATGACAGTTGACCCAATTCCTTTAACAGTAAAGAAATCCACACTGTTTCCCTTGCTGCTTCCTGCATTGCCACAAATTCCGCTTCGCACGTCGATTGAGCTATAATCGGTTGTTTTTTGGATAGCCAGGATATCGCACCACCAGCGAGTATGAACACATACCCGCTCCTGGATTTCCTGTCTACCGTACAACCCGCAAAATCCGAGTCGCAAAACACCTTCAGAGGTTGCCCGGTCCTTTGGTATACTAACTTCAAGTCTTTGGTCTTTAGTAAATATCTGAATACCCGCTTCACTGCTTTCCAATCGGATACAGTCGGATTCGCGCATCTTTGGCTTAGTTTCCCTATTGCACACGCAACATCAGGACGACTTACAGTAGCTACATACATTATGTGCCCCACAGCTTGTTCATATAATTTACTGTCGAAAGGCTCATCACGTTCAATATCAAAACCAGCCTCACATTCTCTAGCTAGCGGTGTCGACACTCCCACCACCCCAACCTCACGAGTAATGTCAAACAGATCCAGCATTTGACCTATCTGTACAGATTGATCGAATACTACAGTGGTGCTGTTTGGCTTACTCAGGTGGATGGACAGAAATTGAGTGTCTACACCTAGCATTCTAACATCTAATTTGTCCTTAATCCTAGTTTTGAATATCTCAATCCACTCATTCGTCCCAAACACAAGGATGTCGTCCACATACACAGCTACAATAAATTTTTTAGACGCATCCACATACACGCATGGACCACTCACGCATGGGTTCAGACTCATACCTCTTAAAATGCTATTGATGTGTCTAAACCACATTCTTCCAGCTTGCTTCAGTCCATACAGGCTCTTTTTGAGCTTACACACAAATTTAGTTCTGTCTTTACCTGGAACTCTAAAGAGTTCTGGTTGCTCCATGTATATATCCTCATCCAGAGGGTTGTTGAGATACGCACATTCGGCGACTGGCTGTCGCCTCGAGCCCAAGCTCATTATCACAACTCTCGAACAATTACAATCGGATTGAATAACTACAATTGTTCAATTACAGACTCCGGTGTTCTTTCATCTCCGACATATATATATTTTTTACATTTGTAGTTGCGCACAGATTTTATTAAAGAAAAGTGTTAACAATGTGTTTTCATGATTTATTTCTCGCGACTGACTTCCATTAATCCCTAATATTCCCGTCGCCATACGCGTGTAAATCTAACATGGCTGCTCATAAATGTCATCAGTAAAGTTATAGTGAAGGGTCTTTAGTTCTGCTTGATATCGAAGTAATTTTCCGTCTGCCGCTCATTTTTCCTTATTCTACCGCAATTAGAACATTTATTTATTAATATTGTTTTAAAGTGACAAAAGTATTGTTCGTGTGAATATACGTATATATATATATATATATATATATATATATATATATATATATATATATTTATGTTGTGTGTCATTTTAATATGGCTAATGTTTTGTAATTCTTCGATTGCGTTATTTATTGTTTTGAGTAGTTTATTTTATAGAGTATTCGATAATATAAAACATACGCGCCCACATACATATATATATATATATATATATATATATATATATATATATATATATACGTATTCATATGCATATTTCTCCTGGCAGTGTAGTATTCATACGAAATGAAATGTCAATTATTTATTTATCCTTTACCGGAATGTAGGCTAGTTTTAAGTATGTATCTTAGATTATCGATTTGAATCAATAATGTAGAATGCGCATACATTAATAGTAGTTTAGTTTAGAATATAATTTATATATTTATATATAGACATGCATGTTCCGTAATATAGTTCTTATTTTATAATTCTTTACCGGAATGTAGGCTAGTTTAGGTATGTATCTTAGATTATCGGTTTGATAGAATTCGCACACATATATATATTTCTGACAATGTAACCTTCATTTCTTTAATAATACAATATTGTATGTTTTATGTATTCGTTAAACTATTAGTTTTTGACTTCATGTATACTTATATTTCATAAATTGATAATATTGTATTTATTGCATAGTATTGGAAGCACTGTCTCTAATATTTACTAGGTTATTACATGTTCGGCATATATGTTTATACTTATATGTAACTCTCCAAATTGATTGATTGAAATATATTTATATATATATATATATTCCTGGCGTTTCAATTATTTTCCCCTTTTGTAGTTATTCTTATTTCCTGGTTTATTTAGAATTGTGTGTATATGTATTTTGTTTATTGGTTGGATCCGTTAATCGCCCTCGTTTTGTTAATCCTTCCTTTCGTTTCGTAGTGCCGTGTGTTCCTTTGTGCATTCAAATCCTTATTCGCGTGTTTTGTATAGAATGGTTTTCTTGTTCTTGTTACGGCGCGTGCGGAGCGCGGGACGTGACATCCCCGCCCTTGGAGTTCAAATTTCCAAAGGAAATTTGACTGATGGTATCTCTGAGTTCGCTCAAGGCGGACGTAGATGTCGTTGGTAGTTGAGTGACTACCGGTGTTATCGATATCCCTTGAGGTTGTGCTGTTTGATCATCGATATTTCGTCTTCTTTTGAGGTATAGTAGCGGGTGGGTGACTGAGCCGCATATTGCTCCTAATAGGGCGATTCCGCATTCGTAAGTTTCACGTAACTGGTATCCGTGTGCGGCTATATATATTATTGTCTTGATTAGTTTAAATATTGCGAGTATTCCAAATATTGCTGCACTGACAGTTCCAAATTCCATAAAACCAGTCCATAAGCTTGATACGGTATTTTTCGCTATTGTCGTTAATGTGTTTTGTCCATCATTCCCAGGATGTTTACTGTTCCAGGGACGATTGTTTTTCCTGTTGCTCCTCTGGCCAATGCGTTCAAGACTGCAGATTTTCTGCCGGGAACATGACGTGGTCCCGTAGTGCATCGAGGTCTTTTGGGTATACATTCCGCTCGTGGCCAACGACGATGGTGCTGAATATCGCCACGTTTGGCGCACGTCCGGGCGGAGTTCCTGTGGTGCGATTCCTTTGCCAAACGGGTAGTTCCGAGTAGCATTTTGTTGTATGTCGTACCTTTACTTGTACCGGAATGCATTTGACTATATGGACCGCTTCTCCTGCGATCAAAGCCATGTGTCCTGGGTTTTGGTTATGGTGTATGCAAATTCGTCGGGCGGTAAGTTTGCCAAGCTTAAAGCGTTCTCTATTAGTTTCTTCTGTGTGGTGTATCTTTGTGTCAGTGTATCATGGTATAATGTTTTCATTTCTCGAGTTTATCAGAAATAGGAATAACCTTTTATAGAAAAAGAAAATTTTATATTTATATATATTTGTTAAGGAAATTCGAGGATATGGGAATACAAATTATTGCCTACATTTCCCACACAACAGTTATACATCTATATTACTCTCTGAAGAACGTCTTGCACGCACGCTGGTCGCCAACCGACTATCCTAGATTCTTCTAACATCTGGCAACAGTCTTTTGTCTCCACTAAGACCTTGACGCCCTCTGGCCCTTACACACACACTCTCATGTACAATGTAAATGTATCACTTCCCTAACAATGTTATATTTTTCTTCTTTCCTTTTTTCTTCTTCCCCTTTTTCTTTTTTTTTTTTGTTTTTTTTTATTGTTAAAACCTTTGTTTTATTTTAGGTTTTACGTACTTGTTATCAGTGAAAATAAATATTATGAATACTACTTGGATTGTAATTATATACATATATGCGTACGTATTGGTAAGTAGTATAAATGAGATTTGTTTTATTGTTATAAATATATAAGTATATATCATCAATAGGAATAAATATCACAAATGTACCTTGTTTTCGAGTATATATACATATATGCGCGTGCAATGGTAAATATGACGGCTTATTTTTATGAGTCACTTGCATTATCAATGGAAGTGAATGTTATAAATATCGCCTACTTTACAACATGCGTGTATATATATATAGTGATGAACATAAGTGAAAATTATATGCATAGTTATAAATGTTGTTTGTTTACAGGTGGATAGCATCAGTGTTTGGTTTCGTGAGTGGCGTACAAATACTTTACAGTTCCACTGTGTGGATTGCTATTCATGTTCTTCCATCCGTCGTTCAGAAAATGGTTGATGAGTTCGCCATCAGTTCTGTACACACATATAAAAATAGTTAATGTATATATGTAGTATCGTGAGTGAGAGGCCTGGGAGTTGGCGGGTGAACCGCGTGGAATGTCGCGAGAGCCGAGGCGTTTGTTTTTGATCGCGTAGTTTTGGAAAGAGGAGACCTACGTGATCTTGGCCACGAGCGGTTGCCAAGGGACGGGAGAAAAGGAATCAACAAACGGAGTTTGCGAGTGGCGTTGCCGAGAGAGTGTTGATTGCATTTTGTGAAAGTCGAGTCGTTATCTGATTATTTAGTTGTGCTGTTTTCTGTACGTTTGGTGTGAATAGTTCAGGTTGAACAACAATCGTCTTTTTCTGTCCGATTAACATCTGTATCACCCATTCCTTGTAAATATATTATATCACGATATTACATTTTTGGGGGCTCGTCCGGGATTGGACAAGACAGAAAACGAAACGGTTTAACAGAGCTATTCGAGCTAGTTGTGAATTTACCGGTACGCGGTGCGATAAAAGACGATATCGTTGACTGTTTAAGTTTGTGTAGTGTGAAAAATGGCAAACGTTGGGGACGAACGATTGTCGGGTGAAGAGGGTTCGACGCTGGAGGAGCTGAGGAGTAAGCTCGCACGAATGAACCTCCCTATATCTGGTGCGAGGTCAGTGCTGATTGCAAGGCTGAATCGGGCGTGTAGGGCTGGACAATCGTATCCTAAGGGATCGACGGGCGGTGAAGAGCTAACCGGTCAACGAGATTTAGGAAATGTACAGAGAGCTGAGCGTGATTGTAACGAAGATGAAAATTTTGAGAAAATGAATACGAAGGAGTTGAAGGAGCGCCTCGCTAGTTTGGGTTTAAAAACGACGGGAAGAAAAGTAGAATTACGCGCACGGCTACAAGCGGCCATGGATGGTAATGACATATCGTCGGAAGAAGAAAGCGACGACGAAAGTGAGTATGAAGATGACAAAAAAGACGCAAGAGGATACAAGAGAGGTACGCGAAGGGTGTATCAGGACCGTGATGAATATTGTCGAAGGGCATGTGTTGGTTCGACACTGAGTTTTAGAGACGTCGAAGATGCATTAGAGTCGTTTAGTGGCAACAAAGGTGAAAATGTCGAACGATGGTTCGAGTCGTTCGAGGAAGTCGCTGATACGTGCATGTGGTCGGATGGGCAGAAGGCAGTCTACGCGAGGAAGCTGCTGAAGGGATCAGCGAAAATATTTGCGAGCTTCGAGTGTCATGCCAGGACTTGGCATGAGTTGAAGAGGGGGCTAGTGAAAGAATTTTCGAGGAAAGTCAACAGTAGGCAAGTACATCAGAAACTTGAAGAAACAAAAAAGGAGAGTGATGAAGCATGTTTGGCTTACATGTACCGCATGCTCGAAATAGCCAACCATGTGGACATAGAGGAGGAAGCAAAGGTGGAATACATCGTGGATGGAATAATAGACGACGAGAACAATAAGGCTATATTGTACGGCGCTACATCAATCAAAGAGTTGAGGAAGAGGTTAGTGATAGGTACGAAGAGCAGAAGAGTCGCAGAATAAAGTCGATTGTGAAGCCGGCTAAAACCCAGAAGAACGGGAAGCCCAGTCAATCTGTAGATGCAATGAAGAAAAGAAGATGCTTCATTTGCGGTAGTGAGGATCATCTAAGTGTTAAGTGTCCGGAGAGGGGAGAAGGTGTTAGGTGTTCCGAGTGCAGCGGATTTGGACATATTGCAGCGAGGTGTACGGCACGACCGAAAGAGACTTGCGTAGTGTCAAGATCCGAAAAGGGGAAGTATGTGAAGGAAGTGGCGATAGATGATTGTAGGTTTGTGGCACTAGTGGATACGGGTAGTGATCTCACGTTCATTCGATCAGACGAGTATGCGAGGTTAGGGTCACCACCCCTAGGTAAATGCACGCTTAAGTTCGACGGTGTTGGTTCCGCTGGCAATGAGACCTGGGGTGAATTCACCAAGGCAATGACGGTTGATGGGTGTAAACTGCCAATCACTTTGCACGTTGTTTCAAACAAAATATTGACGAAGCACGGCCTGTTGTTAGGCACTGATTTTCTGGATCAGGTAGAGTTACGGGTTAAACGAGGCGAAGTGACTTTCTTGCGGCTTGACGAACAGACTAACAAAGACGTGCCGGATGTGTTTATAGTTAACGTGGTAGAACAGACCGACGAAACAGACCTAACACACGTACGGGAACCGCATTATCGTGAAGCGATTCGCGATATCGTTAGGGGGTATAGGCCGGAGAAAAAGCGGGACGTTGGGATAACGGCAAAAATCGTTTTAAAGAGTGACAAACCTGTGGTTCGAAGGCCGCGAAGATTGGCGCCTTCGGAGAAAAAAGAGGTGGACGAGTTGATGGAATTATGGACAAATGAAGGTACAATAAAACCGTCAAACTCAGAATATGCAAGTCCCATAGTTGTAGTTAGAAAGAAAGATGGTTCTATCAGAGTCTGTGTTGATTTTCGCGAGCTTAATGAACTTATTGAGTGTCCACATTTCCCATTGCCTTTAATTGATGATATTTTAGATGCATTGCAAGGTACTCAGTTTTTCACAACGTTGGATTTAAAGAATGGTTTTTTTCACGTGTGTTTAGACAAAGACAGCCGAAAATATACATCTTTCGTTACGCCATCGGGGCAATATGAATTTTTGAAGTTGCCGTTTGGTTTAAAGATTTCACCCATTGTGTTTCAGAAGTATATTTCGATGATCTTTAAGGAACTAGTAGGTAAAGGTATTGTTATCGTGTATATGGATGACATTATTATTCTTGCAAAGAATTTAGAGGAGGCGTGGGAACGTTTGCAAATGGTCATAGAGTTAGCTGAGCAGTATGGGCTAATTATAAACTGGGGAAAATGTCGTTTTCTGCAGCAGGAAATTGAATATTTGGGGTATATAGTCTCAAAAAATACCATAAGGCCGTCTACACATAAAACTAGGGCAGTAGCAAACTTTCCCAAGCCAACATCTGTTAAAAAGGTTCAGAGTTTTTTGGGACTTACGGGGTACTTTCGAAAATTTATTAGGGGATACGCGAAGATTGCTAAGCCTTTGACGGATTTGTTGAAAAAGGAGGTAAAATTTCAGTTCGGCGATCGAGAAGTAGAGGCCTTTGAAATCTTGAAAACAGCGCTTGTCAACGAACCAGTGTTAAAGTTGTATAGAATGGGCGCGGAGACTGAGTTGCATACAGACGCGTCCGCAGAGGGTTACGGAGCAATTTTAATGCAACTAGATCTGGACGATGGAAAATTCCATCCGGTCTACTTTGCCAGCAGAAAAACAACTCCCGCCGAGGCAAAGTACACCAGTTACGAACTGGAAGTACTAGCAATTGTAAAAGCGTTGAACAAGTTTAGAATATATCTGTTAGGTATGCCGTTTACTATCGTCACGGATTGCCAAGCGTTTGCTATGACAATGAAAAAGAAAGATTTGTGTGCGCGTATAGCCAGATGGGCCTTGTTACTAGACGAGTTTAAGTATCAGGTGTGTCATAGGCCAGGTAAAAGCATGCAGCATGTGGATGCTCTGAGTAGAAACCCCCTGCCGAGCACTATGTATGTAACGGAAAGTGAAGACGGGCTGATTGCACGGTTGAGAAGTGCACAGAACAAGGACGTTGAAGTCCGTAGGATTTTAGACGCCGCAACGTGCAATCAGGTCGATGGGTATGTAATAAGGAACAATATTTTGTATAAAGAGTGTAAGGATGATGTGTTAATAGTAGTACCGAAGGCTATGCAGGTTCAGGTAGTCAGGCAGGCGCACGAGCGTGGGCATTTTGGGGTCACCAAAACAGAAGCTATAGTCAAGAAGGACTTTTGGTTTAAGGGGCTACGTAAAAAGGTCGAGCATGTGGTATCTAACTGTCTCGATTGTATCCTAGCCGAACGAAAATTGGGCAAGCAAGAGGGATATCTAAATCCGTTAGACAAAGGTGACACACCGTTAGACACTTACCATATTGACCATGCGGGCCCTATGACAGCTACAAAGAAAAGATACGCACACATCTTTGTAGTAGTGGATGCGTTCACGAAGTTTACGTGGCTTTATCCTACTAGATCTACTGATACCGCGGATGTTATCGATCGACTGAAGAAGCAAGCGGCTGTTTTTGGGAACCCACGACGAATTATCTCTGATCGGGGAACAGCGTTCACATCCAACGCGTTCCAAGAGTATTGCGAAGAAGAAAATATAAAGCATTTATTAGTCACGACGGGGGCGCCGAGGGGGAACGGGCAGGTAGAGAGGGTAAACAGGACACTCATACCTTTACTAAGTAAACTGACTGCCCCTAAACCCGATGATTGGTATAAACATGTCGACCAAGTACAGAAATACCTGAATTTTACATTAAACAGGAGCACGGGAAAAACTCCTTTCCAGCTACTTGTCGGGGTCGAGATGCAAACTAAAGAAGACCCACAGATCCGAAAATTGGTTGAAGAAGAATGGGTGGTGGAATTCGAAGAGCAACGTCGTGAACTGCGCGAGGACGCGAAAAAGAAAATTGCTGCTACTCAAGAGGAAAATCGGAGGCACTACAACAAAAGAAGAAAAGGTGCGAAACAGTACCTAAGTGGAGAGTTGGTGGCCATAAAGAGAACGCAGTTTGGCCCAGGATTAAAACTGGGAGGAAGATTTTTGGGTCCGTACCGGATAGTGCGAGCAATGCGGAATGATCGCTACATTGTGGAGAAGGTAGGAGAGCATGAGGGGCCAAAACGGTCATCAACTACTGCTGATTTTATGAAACCTTGGGTCATAAACGCCGAAAGTGACGCATCTGATGACAGAGAGATAGAAGGCAACATCTGAGGGCAGATGTTATTGCAGGATGACAGAGTGTAGTATCGTGAGTGAGAGGCCTGGGAGTTGGCGGGTGAACCGCGTGGAATGTCGCGAGAGCCGAGGCGATTGTTTTTGATCGCGTAGTTTTGGAAAGAGGAGACCTACGTGATCTTGGCCACGAGCGGTTGCCAAGGGACGGGAGAAAAGGAATCAACAAACGGAGTTTGCGAGTGGCGTTGCCGAGAGAGTGTTGATTGCATTTGGTGAAAGTCGAGTCGTTATCTAATTATTTAGTTGTGCTGTTTTCTGTACGTTTGGTGTGAATAGTTCAGGTTGAACAACAATCGTCTTTTTCTGTCCGATTAACATCTGTATCATGCATTCCTTGTAAATATATTATATCACGATATTACATATATATACTATTTATTTATTTTTTTATATATATAATTTTCGTTTGGATCTGTTCCTTTGTACGAATACTGTATCCCTGTATATAATATAATATGTATAATATGTTATAATTATGTTAGTTGTTATTTATTATATATAGTTTCCTTAACTCTCTCCCCCTTTTTCTTGTTTTTTTTTTTTTTTTTTTTATTAGTACCTAACATTGCTATTATGATGCTGTATTGTATTGCATTGGCTGTTATTTGTATGTGCGCGCGACGAATTTTTCAACATGGTCGCTCGCGTGTCTCTTTGGTATGGCGTTGGTTTAATGTCAACAGTAACGTGTTGTTGAAATAACTAATTAATTGTTAATCACTATAATTTTATTTAGAAGTGTTTTGTAATATTGTTTTGTGTTTCATGATATTGTGTGTGTCAATACCGTGTGCTACTTTAATGCGATAGCGTGGATTGTATTGTTACCGAATTTCAATAATCATTGTTTCGATTATACGTGACTTGCATTTATGTAAGTCTCGTTTAATTTAGTTAATGTTTTGTGTATTGTGTTACCAGTTATTTCGTGTAGCATAACTTTATTCCTTTGCACCGAGTTCAGTCATGTCTTGTCGTTAATATTTAGTTAGTCTATCTTGATTAATATATATATTTAACAAATATTTAAGAAACAATGGCGAGTGTAGTGGAATCGTTGGACGAAGAAATGGTTTTGACATTGTCGGAAAAGCTTAAAGCATGGGATGCGAACTTTCCCGATATGAGTGCAAAACTCGCCGAATTACAAAGCGGCTTATTCGAACTTAAAACAAAACAAGAACCTAAAACACCCGTATCGCCGCCGACAACGCAACAAGAGACGGTCCAGCCGAGTGGACATACCCAGCCAATTAAGCTAAAAGATGCGATCGAATCGGTGCCAGTGTTTGACGGATATCGACCATCGGTATTCCACTTTTTAAGAGCTTGTGAGCGCGCGCGAAATATGATTCCCAGATATCAAAAACCTCAATTGGTAAAATTGTTAGTAAATAAGCTCCGTGGACACGCGCTCCTCGCCATCGAAGACACAGAATTAATGAGTCTAAACGATTTCGGAAACAAATTAAAGGATCTATTCGGCCCAAAGAAATTTCTTAACGAATATAAAGGGGAATTAGGAACGATATTTCAACGACCCGGGGAAGACATATTACATTATATGGATCGCGTTAGAAATCTTAGATTGGCAATAATGGACGGAGAAAGAGGCGACTACGGCATCATATCCCCCGATATCCAAGATACTATAGATTGGGAAACGAAAGAAGCTTTCGTTAAAGGACTTCCGAACGAGGTATATGTGCGAGTAAAAATAGCAGGGTACCATACTTTAGAAGATGCGTATCGTCAAGCCGTCAAAGCAACACACGAATTGAAACAAATAACCGATAGAACGCGACCCCAACGACCGACACCCTCGAACTATTACAGACGCGACAACGCACATCCTTCGAACACTAACAACAATATCAGGAACAACCGCCAAGATCGAAGATCGCTACCTCCATCGCAGAATTTTTTGAATTCTACAAGACAAAATATCACGTGTAACTATTGCAAAAAACCCGGGCATCTAGTGAAAGACTGTTACAAATTTAAAGCCCGAGTAGATGCCGGATTAATCGTACCCTATGCTTCGAGACCATCGGGAAACCAAACACGTCCTTCGGGAGAATGGGGCGAGCCACGAAGGAACGATACGCCGAATCGCCCAAGAGTACAGGCGGCAACCAGGCGACCGGCGCCGACGGCAACAAACACAACAAGGACAGCCACCCCCGCGAGATCGACTCCACCACCCATAACGAGAGACAGAGCGAACGCAATGCCGACCATAAGATCGAACGAACAACCACTAAATATTGTGGGGGAGTCATCCCACAACCAAACGAGGTCACAGACAGAGAATCCAGAATCTCAAGGCAAAAGGAAAAGAGTGAAGCACAAGCAACCGGCGAAGGAAAATCATCAGGAGTTGAATTCAGATTCGGAAGGCGACCTCTCCGAATTATTTCAATAAAATTTAACGATTCCCCAACGACCCCAACTGCACGAATAGTTTCCCCAGATCTAAAGACTAAGACGAGTTTATTATTAGACTCTGGATCGGAAATCAACATTATCAAGAAACCTGCTATACTCGATTCAGCCATCATCGACGAAAAGGAATCAATCGAAGTGCGAGGAATTACGGCAACGAGCCTGGTCTTCTTAGGGCAGACGGTAATACAGGTTGCGGGCCATCCGGTTGTTTTTCATGTAGTCGATGATTCATTGCTAATCGATCAAGACGGAATCCTAGGATCCGAATTTTTTGCAGGTTGTAAGGCTCGTTTAGATTATGAGGGAAAACATATCAGATGGGGAAATATTTATATTCCCTTCGATACTAAAGAAAAAATAATTATACCGAAGCGAAGTTCAATAACGTGTTCGATTAATATCGCTAATCCAGAGATAAAAGAGGGATTTATTCCAAGAATCGAGCCGAACAAGGGAATCTATGTTGGTAATGCAGTTGTGAGGAATCATAAAGGAAAAGGTTACATAAGAGTAATAAATACTACTTCGAGAGATTACGTATTTACAACACCAACGATGGTAATTAAAGAATTTGAAAATCCCCCCCCCCCCGCCCCCCGCTTCCTAGGACAGCGTGCAATACAGTTCTAAGATCGGAGGAAAGTAGATACGATAAAATAAATGAGTTACTACGACTCGAACATTTGAACGAAGAAGAAAAGGAAAATGCTAGAAAATTGATTCGTAATAATCAAGATAGGTTTCATATTCCAGGAGATACATTGGAAGCAACCGAAGTTCTGGAACATAGGATAATTACAACGGATAATATACCCATCAATACTAAACAGTATCGATATCCACCAATACATCGAGAAGAAATAAATCGACAGGTCCAAGAACTACTAGATACGGACGTAGTGGAACCATCAATATCTCCATATAACTCCCCGTTATGGATTGTGCCCAAAAACCCGATTCGCAATAAGCGCTGAAATAAGCGCTGGAGATTAGTCATCGATTATAGAAAATTGAACGATAAAACGATTGGCGATGCCTTCCCACTACCCAACATTACAGAAATATTGGATCAATTAGGAAGTGCAAAATATTTTTCCACGTTTGACTTGGCATCGGGCTTTCACCAGATCTGTATGTCACAGGAAGATGCCCACAAAACTGCATTTTCGACACCATACGGGCATTTTCAATTCAAAAGAATGCCCTTTGGATTAAAAGATGCCCCAGCAACATTTCAACGTTTGATGAATTCAATATTATCTGGTCTGCAAGGAATAGAACTATTCGTCTATCTGGATGACATAGCGATTTATTCCACGTCTCTCCAAGAACACGAAATTAAATTTAATAAATTAATGGAAAGACTGAGGAAAGCTAAATTACGATTACAACCTGATAAGTGCGAATTTTTACGACACGAGGTGAATTATTTAGGACATATAATTAGTGAGGATGGCGTGAAACCCGACCCAAAGAAAGTCGAAGCCGTATCAAAATTTCCACGACCAAAGAGGGCGAAAAATATCAAACAATTTCTGGGACTAGCAGGATATTACAGAAGATTTATACCCCGATTTCCCCAAGGTCGCGAAACCATTGACACAACTATTAAAGAAAGACACTCCCTTTAAATGGACAGAAAATCAAGAAAACGCATTCAATAATTTAAAGACAGCGTTAGTGACGAAACCCATCCTGCAATATCCAGACTTTTCTAAACCCTTTAACCTTACTACAGACGCATCAGGATATGCAATAAGCGGTGTACTGAGTCAAGGGCCAATCGGAAAGGATTTGCCGATTGCGTATGCCTCAAGGCTATTAAATCCCGCCGAACAAAACTACTCTACCATAGAAAAGGAGTGTCTGGCAATTGTTTACAGCGCAATGCACTTCCGACCGTATCTTTACGGAAGAAAGTTTACCATCGTAACCGATCATAAACCTTTAGTGTGGATGCATTCTATCAAAGATCCTACTTCAAGAATTTGGAAATGGAAATTAAAGTTATCGGACTTCGAATTTGATATTGTATACAAAGAAGGCAGGGCGAACGCAAACGCAGACGCATTATCTAGGAACCCTCCGGAAGTTTGTTTACCAATCAGAAAGAGAGAGGAAGTCTCACCGATTCGCTATCCTGTCTCAAAAAGATTCGAAATAGATACGTCAACCGAAGACTCTCCCATATTCGAAGCTAAACCACACGTCTTGCCTCAATCCAGTGATTCTAAAAATCAAGGAAAGGGTTTTAACCGAAAACATTTTACAATAGAAGAAACCCCCATAAAATATTTAGACCAAGCATTAGCAGAAATCGATGTAAGTACAGATAGAGAAATAACCAATCGAGAAAAAGAAGGCACGGATACAACAAGCGAAAAAGAGACCTCCACTGTAATTCCAGAACTAATTCAACAACGAGAAAAGGACACGAGACCTACGATAATTGCGGAACTAAGAATTTCAGAAACCCGAGACTCAATTGCGAGAGTAAATGACCATAAAGTAGTATTTATAGATATACATGGCAATCCGATAGATAAAGGAGCCTTAGAAATGAAGGAAACGGGAAAATTACCTCGTTATGAAGATTTAATGTTAGAAAAAGCAAGATTGAATTACGATTCTGGAAAATACATTGTATTCCTACCGATAAAGGAAAATAGAAATATTCCAATAACACCAGAAAATTTATTAAACTCGCTAAGATCTCTATTAGACGCAATAAATGAAAAACAGTTAACTTCGTTCAGCATTAGCAAAGGAAACTTGGAGGAAATACCCTGGCGATATACAATCAGAAAATTAAAGGAAATATTTATGGAAAAAACCTTAACCATCACCATTTGCACTGGGGAAGTAATTACCCCATCTGTGGAAGCGCGGAACAACATAATACGAGAAAAACATGAATCAAGCGTAGCAGGACACAAAGGAATAACAAAAACTTATCAAAGAATACGACAACATTACTATTGGGAAAATATGAAAAAGGAAATTCAAGATTACGTAATAACATGTAAGGAATGCCAATTGAAGAAACTCACAAGAATAAAAGCAAAGCAACCAATGGTACTTACAGACACACCAGGTAAAGCGTTCGATAAGGTTAGTATGGATATTATAGGTCCATTACCAAAAACCCAAAAGGGAAACGAATATATATCAACTATCCAAGACTTATTAACAAAATACTCAATTGGGATTCCACTAGGAGGAATCTCTTCAGCGGAGATAGCGGACGTTTTTGTAAAGCGATTTATTTGTCGTTTCGGGTCACCGAGAGCTATTCTCACTGATCAAGGAACGAACTTTACATCCTCACTAATGAAGAAAGTAGCAAAGAGATTCCGCATCAAACAATATACCACGACGGCATATCATCCACAAAGTAACGGTTCAATCGAAAGATCTCACCACGTGCTGATAGAATATCTCAAATTATACATTGAAAATTCCAAAAATTGGGACGAATGGGTAGAATTAGCTATGTTTTCCTATAATACCTCTGTACACGAAGGAACGAAATTCTCCCCGCACGAATTAGTTTTTGGACATCTAGCCAGAGAACCTACTGGTGAAGTAATAATCGAAGAGAACATGGAACCAACTTACGCAGAATATCTCGAAGATCTGTTCGATAAAATTAACACCGTACAACGAATGGCAAGAGAAAATTTGATAAAATCCAAACTAAGATCAAAAGAATATTACGACCGACGAATCAACCCCCAAGATTTAAAAGTAGGAGATTCGATATATTTACTAAAAGAACCCAGTAAAGGAAAATTCTCCGATCAATATACTGGACCATACAAAGTGCTAGAAATCTTGCAGAACCAAAACGTCAAGATCGAAGTAAAAGGGATTCCGCGAACGGTGCATTTAAACAAGTTAAAACTAGCGCATAATCGAAATAAGCAATGAATAAAGCGATTTCAGTGGGCAACGTAGTGCGGTAGTATATGTTATAGTGCTGTTCGTCGAATAATACAGATATCGAACACCTAAAAGGAAAAAGGAAAATTATTATACGTGTGTCAATTATTGCTTAAATATAAAACGTGTTAACTCAATGAACAATTAACTAGTGAAAGTGAAAGTTACCTTGTGAACAAGTGATCAACATACAAGAAAGTGTACGTGCAAGTATAGGTTATGGATCGTTGTTCGTGGAACACAATGTATGACAGCTACCTAAAATAAGTGAATAAATTAGTTTCAGTTGTCTCGGTGCAAAATACAAGGTTATAATTATAAATTATTATTATAAATTATAAATGTTATAATTATATTATGGATAAATCAAAAGGAGGTGTAACACTGTTCGTCGAATAATACAGATAGCGAAAACCTAAAAAGAAAAAGGGAAAATTATTATGTGTACTCCAATTATTGTTTGAATATACAACATGTCGATTCAATAAATAATTAAAAGAGGGGAAGTGAAAGTTACCTTGTAAACAAGTAATCATCATACAAGAAGGTCTACATGCAAAATAGGTTATGGCTCCCTGCTTGCGGAACACCATGTACCAGCTGAAAATAAACGAACGAATTAACTTCAATTGCCTTAATGCAAAGAGCAGCATCGCTAAATGTTATAACGGTGCTGTGGAGGCGTGGCACTGTTCGTCGAATGACACAGACAGCGGAAACTTGGAAAAAGAAAAGAAGTTTATTACGAGTGTTCCAATTACTGTTTGAATGTAAAACGTGTTAGTTCAACGAATAACGAAAACAGTGAAAGTGCAACTTACCTCGTGAACAATCAATCACCATACAAGGAAGTGTACATGCATGGATTTCGCAGATTAACAAGAAGAAATAAAATAGCTGATAAATATAGAAAGTGGTTAGAAAATAATTAAGATAGATTAATTGAGAGTTAGTTATAAATATAACCGGAGTAAAAGGATATTTTATTATGTATTAATCTACGTAGTATTGTTATATTATTATATCTAACATGTAGAAATGGATTTTGTACGCATATATGTATATAATTCCAATCCAAGTAGTATTCATAATATTTATTTTCACTGATAACAAGTACGTAAAACCTAAAATAAAACAAAGGTATTAACAATAAAAAAAAAAACAAAAAAAAAGAAAAAGGGGAGAAGAAAAAAAAAGAAGAAAAAAAAGGAAAGAAAAAAATATAATATATATAAATATAAAATTTTCTTTTTCTATAAAAGGTTATTCCTATTTCTGATAAACTCGAGAAATGAAAACATTATACCATGATACACTGACGCAAAGATACACCACACAGAAGAAACTAATAGAGAACGCTTTAAGCTTGGCAAACTTACCGCCCGACGAATTTGCATACACCATAACCAAAACCCAGGACACATGGCTTTGATTGTTATTTAATAAGGTTTTGGGTTTATAAAATAACGATTCACTTAGATTCGTTTTCTCCAATATATTTCAGTCTTATAACACGTCTTACCACACAGGAATCTCCAAGTCAATAGAACAACGTGGTCGACTTCTAAGACAAAAGAGCGTCGTTAGAAGTCGTACCAACTTAGCTTGTAGTAAGCAGCGATCGTACCAACTTAACATTTCTCAACACTCCCCTTTGATCGCTAGTTTCTACAAGCCCCATAGCTTTGGTAAATTGCTGAGTCTTAATCCTATTTAGGCCTTTGGTGAGAATGTCAGCCACATTCTCAGGACTAGGTACATAAGTATAATCTAGTATCCCCCTCGATACGCAGTTCTTAACGTAAAAGTAACGCACTTGGACGTGCTTAGAACTCTCAGCAACTATCTCGTCCTTTGACCATGAAATAGCTCCGATATTATCGCAGAATATCTTGCAGGGGCGAGGGCAATATGACAGTTGACCCAATTCCTTTAACAGTAAAGAAATCCACACTGTTTCCCTTGCTGCTTCCTGCATTGCCACAAATTCCGCTTCGCACGTCGATTGAGCTATAATCGGTTGTTTTTTGGATAGCCAGGATATCGCACCACCAGCGAGTATGAACACATACCCGCTCCTGGATTTCCTGTCTACCGTACAACCCGCAAAATCCGAGTCGCAAAACACCTTCAGAGGTTGCCCGGTCCTTTGGTATACTAACTTCAAGTCTTTGGTCTTTAGTAAATATCTGAATACCCGCTTCACTGCTTTCCAATCGGATACAGTCGGATTCGCGCATCTTTGGCTTAGTTTCCCTATTGCACACGCAACATCAGGACGACTTACAGTAGCTACATACATTATGTGCCCCACAGCTTGTTCATATAATTTACTGTCGAAAGGCTCATCACGTTCAATATCAAAACCAGCCTCACATTCTCTAGCTAGCGGTGTCGACACTCCCACCACCCCAACCTCACGAGTAATGTCAAACAGATCCAGCATTTGACCTATCTGTACAGATTGATCGAATACTACAGTGGTGCTGTTTGGCTTACTCAGGTGGATGGACAGAAATTGAGTGTCTACACCTAGCATTCTAACATCTAATTTGTCCTTAATCCTAGTTTTGAATATCTCAATCCACTCATTCGTCCCAAACACAAGGATGTCGTCCACATACACAGCTACAATAAATTTTTTAGACGCATCCACATACACGCATGGACCACTCACGCATGGGTTCAGACTCATACCTCTTAAAATGCTATTGATGTGTCTAAACCACATTCTTCCAGCTTGCTTCAGTCCATACAGGCTCTTTTTGAGCTTACACACAAATTTAGTTCTGTCTTTACCTGGAACTCTAAAGAGTTCTGGTTGCTCCATGTATATATCCTCATCCAGAGGGTTGTTGAGATACGCACATTCGGCGACTGGCTGTCGCCTCGAGCCCAAGCTCATTATCACAACTCTCGAACAATTACAATCGGATTGAATAACTACAATTGTTCAATTACAGACTCCGGTGTTCTTTCATCTCCGACATATATATATTTTTTACATTTGTAGTTGCGCACAGATTTTATTAAAGAAAAGTGTTAACAATGTGTTTTCATGATTTATTTCTCGCGACTGACTTCCATTAATCCCTAATATTCCCGTCGCCATACGCGTGTAAATCTAACATGGCTGCTCATAAATGTCATCAGTAAAGTTATAGTGAAGGGTCTTTAGTTCTGCTTGATATCGAAGTAATTTTCCGTCTGCCGCTCGTTTTTCCTTATTCTACCGCAATTAGAACATTTATTTATTAATATTGTTTTAAAGTGACAAAAGTATTGTTCGTGTGAATATACGTATATATATATATATATATATATATATATATATATATATATATATATATATATATATATATATATTTATGTTGTGTGTCATTTTAATATGGCTAATGTTTTGTAATTCTTCGATTGCGTTATTTATTGTTTTGAGTAGTTTATTTTATAGAGTATTCGATAATATAAAACATACGCGCCCACATACATATATATATATATATATATATATATATATATATATATATATGTCGGAGATGAAATGAAAACCGGAGCCTTCCCTATGCAATTTTGAGGAGGCCTTTTAATGCTTTAGCCCAGATCTTATCATAACTGTAATTAAGTAATTGTCATCTGTAATTGTTTGACATTTGTGAAAAGCGAAAGTGGGTTCGAGGTGACAACTGGTCGCTGAACGTAGCCACGGTCACGGGATAAACGTTTTGCCTGACGAAGGTGTGGATCGGTTGTATTGTTCTCCCTAGAAATCACATAGAATTGTACTTTAGAGATGTCGATATAATGGGACACACGTTGTATGAGGAATCAATCTCCAGACAGAAACTGCCTAGCAACGGCGTTTGGATCTTTCTCGATGTTTCCAAGGAGTATATAACAAACTTCTGACAGATATTGCCTAGCAACAACGATTGGAACCTTCTCGATGTTTCCAGCGAGAATATAACAAACAAAATGCAGTCGGATTACGAAAAAGATTTTATGCAGAGAGGCATTCGTGTGATCGCCTTGGAAAGTGATACATCGAGTAATTTTTCCGAGTGATTCGGCAAACGTATTTTTGTGTTATAAAATTGTTTAAAGTTTTCCCGTTGACCGTGGATTCGTTTGAACCCCGGATCATTGTTTATAGCGTAAATTAAATTCAATATTTGTAAATTTATCAATCGTTAATTTTCATTATTCGTTAAATTAGTAAATCGTAAGATATATTATTCGTTTCTTTTATTGTTCGATAAAACTTATTATTCTTTAATCTAATTAATAATTTAATTTATCATTTGTTAATCAATCATATCATTTATAAAAATTCATTATTCATAATATTTGTAGAACCTTGTTTATTCGTGTAAATATATTCTCTGTTTTGTAAAACAATGGCTAATTCAAACGAAGAATCGTTACGCGCCTTAAATCCTAATGTTAACCCGACATCAGAAGTGGGATCAAGCCCAAGTGTCACTTTGGAACAACTCATGAAAATCATGAACCAGATGACTCAGCCTAGGGAGCAAAAGTCGAGTATGGAACCTAAGGATGTAACGTTGTCACGTTTTGATCCTGAAGGCACGGGCGCTGATCCATTCGCGTGGTGCTCATACACAGATGTGATTTTGAAAGACTATCCGATGCAAGATAGTGTGTTACTTTCTGCTTTAAATCGTGCCCTAAAGGGATCTGCTGCACATTGGCTTTCACAAATAGTGCGCGGTGGAAAACTTTCCTGGCCAACGTTTAAGGAACAATTCCTTTCGCGTTTCGGTGGCAGAGAGACAGCCGCCACGGCATTAATAAGGATGTCCAGAGAACGACCGACGGAGACCGAAACTCTAGGAGCTTACGATAGTCGCCTCCGTTCCATGTTGCAGATCAAGATGCAAGATCTAACGATGCCCGAAGTACTCAATGCCTTAACTCTTTATATGCTAAACTCACAAGATCAACGCTTTCATCGATTAACGCTCGCAAATAATATCAAGACGGAGGAACAATTTTATGAAGAAATGAGAGCTTATCCTTACAACGATCTGCCGGCAACTTTGTTAGGAAATACATCGGAGGAACCTGAAGTTAAACGACGCAAGTTATCGCATTACCGGGTGAAGTGTCATTATTGTGGTACTCTTGGACACAAAATAACGGAGTGTCGCAAGAGGATGCGTAGTGAACAGCGGAAGGATACAAAGGATACAAAGGATACAAAGGATACACAACACCAGGAAAGAAACCGTCCAGCTTCATCGCCCAAGGTGGTTTGCTTCAAGTGTCGTGCGGAGGGTCATATCGCACCTGATTGTCCACAACTGCAGAACAGAAAATCCGGCTTCAAGAATGAACGTCGAGTCGACTCCTGTGTGGTAGAGCCTCCAGCTGGTAAATTAAGTCATCTGGGTGAGTCGTACCCATTTTATTTCGATTCCGGAGCCGAATGCTCATTAATCAAAGAATCCGTAGCTTCGAAATTTTCTGGCAAACGAACGACTGATGTAGTAATAATGCGAGGCATAGGGAATACTTGTGTTAACAGTACATCTCAGATTTTATCCACTGTATGTATTAACGGTTTTACATTGGAGATAACTTTTCATGCCCTTTCTGATAATTACTTAAAATACGATATCATGATTGGTCGTGAAATTTTGAGCCAAGGTTTTGACGTGAATGTTACACGAAACAGTGTCGATATTTGTAAGACAAAAATAGTTAACGCTTGTAGCAGAGTCGCGGAAGATGTGATCAACATTAATGAGGTCGACACTGATGTAGTTGGTAACGATAAAGATCGATTGATTTCTGTTCTCGAGAAATACAAAGAGTCATTTATTACGGGTTTTCCGCGGAATCGTGTAAATACGGGTCAATTAGAAATTCGTTTAATTGATCCCAACGTTACCGTGCAACGAAGTCCTTATAGACTCAGTGAGGAGGAGCGGGGAATAGTTCGAGAGAGGATAGGTGAACTGATCCGAGCAAAAATCATAAGACCGAGTAATTCACCATTCGCAAGCCCTTTATTACTTGTTAAAAAAAAGAACGGTTCAGATAGATTATGTGTAGATTACCGAGCATTAAATAAAAACACCGTCGCGGATCGGTACCCTCTTCCTCTCATAGCTGATCAGATCGCGAGACTGAGAGGGGCGAAATACTTTATAAGCCTGGATATGGCCAGCGGGTTTCATCAAATTCCTATTCACCCGAATTCGACTGAATATACCGCGTTCGTTACTCCTGATGGTCAATATGAATACATGACGATGCCGTTTGGATTGAAGAATGCACCGTCTGTTTTTCAGAGGGCCATTTTCAATGCCTTAGGTGATCTTGCTTATTCATATGTTGTCGTTTATTTGGATGATGTTTTAATTATTGCCGATACGATAGATCAGGCGTTAGAAAGATTAAACACCGTCCTAGATACCCTCGTAAACGCCGGATTCTCTTTCAACTTTTCTAAATGTTCTTTCTTGAAGACGTCAGTACTTTATCTGGGTTATGTGATTCATAACGGAGAAGTCCGACCAAACCCAGGTAAAGTACAAGCCTTGAGCTCTTTGCCCGCACCAACGACTGTTACACAGCTCCGGCAATTTATTGGTTTAGCTTCTTACTTTCGAAAATTTGTTCCTAAATTCTCACAGGTAATGAAATCTTTGTATGCTCTCACTTCCGGTAGCAAGAACATAAATTGGACGGATAAACATGAAAAAATTAGGCAAAAAGTAATTTCTATTCTGACCAATGAGCCGGTGCTAATGATTTTTGACCCCAAATATCCAATAGAACTACATAGTTCCGAAGGATTTGGGGCTATCCTAATGCATAGGGTCGAAGGTAAAAATAGAGTAGTTGAGTATTATAGCAAGCGGACTAGCCCTGCGGAATCTAGATATCATTCTTATGAGTTAGAAACGCTGGCAGTGGTAAACGCCATCAAGCATTTTCGTCACTATCTGCACGGTCGGGAATTTCTTGTTGTCACTGATTGTAATTCTCTGAAGGCATCCAGTGACAAGGTACATTTAAATGACAGGGTTTACAGATGGTGGGCTTACCTGCAAACTTTTACCTTTGACATTATGTATCGGGAAGGCAAACGAATGGCTCATGTAGATTTCTTTTCGAGAAATCCCGTAGATCTGGATCACCGTACGATCAACAAAATTGTAGAGAAAGAAATCAATCTATCTGAAATCTCCGATGATTGGTTGTTAGCAGAACAACGTCGCGACCCACAAATCTCTGAGATCGTCCGTAAGTTGCAAAATGAAGAGCTCGCGGAAGATATTGCGAATACGTATGAATTACGGTCTGGTACACTCCATCGGAAAATACAGAGAAAAGGTAGAACTCTTTGCTTGCCCATTGTCCCAAGGGGTTTCAGGTGGTCCGTCATTAATCATGTGCATCAGTCCATTATGCACTTAGGTTGGGATAAAACGCTTGAGAAACTATACGAGTATTACTGGTTTGAAGGAATGGCGAAATATGTTCGCAAATTCGTTGAGAACTGTCATGCTTGTCGAGTTTCGAAGGCTAGTTCAGGTAAAGTACAAGCTGAACTACATCCTATACCTAAGACCAGCATACCCTGGCATACGGTACACATGGATATAACGGGTAAATTAAGTGGTAAGAGTGACTCGAAAGAGTATATCATTGTTTTAGTTGATGCTTTCACGAAATTTGTATACCTGTATCATACTCGTAAATTAGATTCCTTTAATACCATTATAGCACTTAAGTCCGCTATATTTTTATTCGGCAATCCCTGCCGGGTAATAGCAGACCAAGGAAGGTGTTTTACGGGTAAAGATTTCCAAAATTTCTGCCAGAATAGACATATTAGACTTCACTTAATAGCAACTGGTGCGAGTAGGGCCAATGGACAGGTAGAGCGTGTTATGAGTACGCTGAAAAATATGTTAACGGCGGTGGAAACGACCGGGCGATCTTGGCAAGACGCGATTGGGGAAATACAACTGGCTTTGAACTGCACTACCAATCGTGTAACCAAATCAAGTCCTCTGGAATTATTAATTGGGAAGGCAGCTAGGCCCTACGGTTTATTGTTGCCTGATAATATTGAGGAAAAGGAAGTAGACATCTTCAATGTAAGGCAACAAGCGATACGGAACATAGAGACTTGCGCCAGTTATGATAAAGACCGGTTTGACAAAACGAAAGCGAAGATAGTTAGGTTTAATCTCGGCGACTTTGTGTTACGTAAGAACGAGGAGAGAAACCAAACAAAGCTAGATCCGAAATTCAAAGGTCCATTCGTGATAACCTTGACGCCCTGTGGCCCTTACACACACACTCTCATGTACAATGTAAATGTATCACTTCCCTAACAATGTTATATTTTTCTTCTTTCCTTTTTTCTTCTTCCCCTTTTTCTTTTTTTTTTTTTGTTTTTTTTTATTGTTAAAACCTTTGTTTTATTTTAGGTTTTACGTACTTGTTATCAGTGAAAATAAATATTATGAATACTACTTGGATTGTAATTATATACATATATGCGTACGTATTGGTAAGTAGTATAAATGAGATTTGTTTTATTGTTATAAATATATAAGTATATATCATCAATAGGAATAAATATCACAAATGTACCTTGTTTTCGAGTATATATACATATATGCGCGTGCAATGGTAAATATGACGGCTTATTTTTATGAGTCACTTGCATTATCAATGGAAGTGAATGTTATAAATATCGCCTACTTTACAACATGCGTGTATATATATATAGTGATGAACATAAGTGAAAATTATATGCATAGTTATAAATGTTGTTTGTTTACAGGTGGATAGCATCAGTGTTTGGTTTCGTGAGTGGCGTACAAATACTTTACAGTTCCACTGTGTGGATTGCTATTCATGTTCTTCCATCCGTCGTTCAGAAAATGGTTGATGAGTTCGCCATCAGTTCTGTACACACATATAAAAATAGTTAATGTATATATGTAGTATCGTGAGTGAGAGGCCTGGGAGTTGGCGGGTGAACCGCGTGGAATGTCGCGAGAGCCGAGGCGTTTGTTTTTGATCGCGTAGTTTTGGAAAGAGGAGACCTACGTGATCTTGGCCACGAGCGGTTGCCAAGGGACGGGAGAAAAGGAATCAACAAACGGAGTTTGCGAGTGGCGTTGCCGAGAGAGTGTTGATTGCATTTTGTGAAAGTCGAGTCGTTATCTGATTATTTAGTTGTGCTGTTTTCTGTACGTTTGGTGTGAATAGTTCAGGTTGAACAACAATCGTCTTTTTCTGTCCGATTAACATCTGTATCACCCATTCCTTGTAAATATATTATATCACGATATTACATTTTTGGGGGCTCGTCCGGGATTGGACAAGACAGAAAACGAAACGGTTTAACAGAGCTATTCGAGCTAGTTGTGAATTTACCGGTACGCGGTGCGATAAAAGACGATATCGTTGACTGTTTAAGTTTGTGTAGTGTGAAAAATGGCAAACGTTGGGGACGAACGATTGTCGGGTGAAGAGGGTTCGACGCTGGAGGAGCTGAGGAGTAAGCTCGCACGAATGAACCTCCCTATATCTGGTGCGAGGTCAGTGCTGATTGCAAGGCTGAATCGGGCGTGTAGGGCTGGACAATCGTATCCTAAGGGATCGACGGGCGGTGAAGAGCTAACCGGTCAACGAGATTTAGGAAATGTACAGAGAGCTGAGCGTGATTGTAACGAAGATGAAAATTTTGAGAAAATGAATACGAAGGAGTTGAAGGAGCGCCTCGCTAGTTTGGGTTTAAAAACGACGGGAAGAAAAGTAGAATTACGCGCACGGCTACAAGCGGCCATGGATGGTAATGACATATCGTCGGAAGAAGAAAGCGACGACGAAAGTGAGTATGAAGATGACAAAAAAGACGCAAGAGGATACAAGAGAGGTACGCGAAGGGTGTATCAGGACCGTGATGAATATTGTCGAAGGGCATGTGTTGGTTCGACACTGAGTTTTAGAGACGTCGAAGATGCATTAGAGTCGTTTAGTGGCAACAAAGGTGAAAATGTCGAACGATGGTTCGAGTCGTTCGAGGAAGTCGCTGATACGTGCATGTGGTCGGATGGGCAGAAGGCAGTCTACGCGAGGAAGCTGCTGAAGGGATCAGCGAAAATATTTGCGAGCTTCGAGTGTCATGCCAGGACTTGGCATGAGTTGAAGAGGGGGCTAGTGAAAGAATTTTCGAGGAAAGTCAACAGTAGGCAAGTACATCAGAAACTTGAAGAAACAAAAAAGGAGAGTGATGAAGCATGTTTGGCTTACATGTACCGCATGCTCGAAATAGCCAACCATGTGGACATAGAGGAGGAAGCAAAGGTGGAATACATCGTGGATGGAATAATAGACGACGAGAACAATAAGGCTATATTGTACGGCGCTACATCAATCAAAGAGTTGAGGAAGAGGTTAGTGATGTACGAAGAGCAGAAGAGTCGCAGAATAAAGTCGATTGTGAAGCCGGCTAAAACCCAGAAGAACGGGAAGCCCAGTCAATCTGTAGATGCAATGAAGAAAAGAAGATGCTTCATTTGCGGTAGTGAGGATCATCTAAGTGTTAAGTGTCCGGAGAGGGGGAAGGTGTTAGGTGTTCCGAGTGCAGCGGATTTGGACATATTGCAGCGAGGTGTACGGCACGACCGAAAGAGACTTGCGTAGTGTCAAGATCCGAAAAGGGGAAGTATGTGAAGGAAGTGGCGATAGATGATTGTAGGTTTGTGGCACTAGTGGATACGGGTAGTGATCTCACGTTCATTCGATCAGACGAGTATGCGAGGTTAGGGTCACCACCCCTAGGTAAATGCACGCTTAAGTTCGACGGTGTTGGTTCCGCTGGCAATGAGACCTGGGGTGAATTCACCAAGGTAATGACGGTTGATGGGTGTAAACTGCCAATCACTTTGCACGTTGTTTCAAACAAAATATTGACGAAGCACGGCCTGTTGTTAGGCACTGATTTTCTGGATTAGGTAGAGTTACGGGTTAAACGAGGCGAAGTGACTTTCTTGCGGCTTGACGAACAGACTAACAAAGACGTGCCGGATGTGTTTAGAGTTAACGTGGTAGAACAGACCGACGAAACAGACCTAACACACGTACGGGAACCGCATTATCGTGAAGCGATTCGCGATATCGTTAGGGGGTATAGGCCGGAGAAAAAGCGGGACGTTGGGATAACGGCAAAAATCGTTTTAAAGAGTGACAAACCTGTGGTTCGAAGGCCGCGAAGATTGGCGCCTTCGGAGAAAAAAGAGGTGGACGAGTTGATGGAATTATGGACAAATGAAGGTACAATAAAACCGTCAAACTCAGAATACGCAAGTCCCATAGTTGTAGTTAGAAAGAAAGATGGTTCTATCAGAGTCTGTGTTGATTTTCGCGAGCTTAATGAACTTATTGAGTGTCCACATTTCCCATTGCCTTCAATTGATGATATTTTAGATGCATTGCAAGGTACTCAGTTTTTCACAACGTTGGATTTAAAGAATGGTTTTTTTCACGTGTGTTTAGACAAAGACAGCCGAAAATATACATCTTTCGTTACGCCATCGGGGCAATATGAATTTTTGAAGTTGCCGTTTGGTTTAAAGATTTCACCCATTGTGTTTCAGAAGTATATTTCGATGATCTTTAAGGAACTAGTAGGTAAAGGTATTGTTATCGTGTATATGGATGACATTATTATTCTTGCAAAGAATTTAGAGGAGGCGTGGGAACGTTTGCAAATGGTCATAGAGTTAGCTGAGCAGTATGGGCTAATTATAAACTGGGGAAAATGTCGTTTTCTGCAGCAGGAAATTGAATATTTGGGGTATATAGTCTCAAAAAATACCATAAGGCCGTCTACACATAAAACTAGGGCAGTAGCAAACTTTCCCAAGCCAACATCTGTTAAAAAGGTTCAGAGTTTTTTGGGACTTACGGGGTACTTTCGAAAATTTATTAGGGGATACGCGAAGATTGCTAAGCCTTTGACGGATTTGTTGAAAAAGGAGGTAAAATTTCAGTTCGGCGATCGAGAAGTAGAGGCCTTTGAAATCTTGAAAACAGCGCTTGTCAACGAACCAGTGTTAAAGTTGTATAGAATGGGCGCGGAGACTGAGTTGCATACAGACGCGTCCGCAGAGGGTTACGGAGCAATTTTAATGCAACTAGATCTGGACGATGGAAAATTCCATCCGGTCTACTTTGCCAGCGGAAAAACAACTCCCGCCGAGGCAAAGTACACCAGTTACGAACTGGAAGTACTAGCAATTGTAAAAGCGTTGAACAAGTTTAGAATATATCTGTTAGGTATGCCGTTTACTATCGTCACGGATTGCCAAGCGTTTGCTATGACAATGAAAAAGAAAGATTTGTGTGCGCGTGTAGCCAGATGGGCCTTGTTACTAGACGAGTTTAAGTATCAGGTGTGTCATAGGCCAGGTAAAAGCATGCAGCATGTGGATGCTCTGAGTAGAAACCCCCTGCCGAGCACTATGTATGTAACGGAAAGTGAAGACGGGCTGATTGCACGGTTGAGAAGTGCACAGAACAAGGACGTTGAAGTCCGTAGGATTTTAGACGCCGCAACGTGCAATCAGGTCGATGGGTATGTAATAAGGAACAATATTTTGTATAAAGAGTGTAAGGATGATGTGTTAATAGTAGTACCGAAGGCTATGCAGGTTCAGGTAGTCAGGCAGGCGCACGAGCGTGGGCATTTTGGGGTCACCAAAACAGAAGCTATAGTCAAGAAGGACTTTTGGTTTAAGGGGCTACGTAAAAAGGTCGAGCATGTGGTATCTAACTGTCTCGATTGTATCCTAGCCGAACGAAAATTGGGCAAGCAAGAGGGATATCTAAATCCGTTAGACAAAGGTGACACACCGTTAGACACTTACCATATTGACCATGCGGGCCCTATGACAGCTACAAAGAAAAGATACGCACACATCTTTGTAGTAGTGGATGCGTTCACGAAGTTTACGTGGCTTTATCCTACTAGATCTACTGATACCGCGGATGTTATCGATCGACTGAAGAAGCAAGCGGCTGTTTTTGGGAACCCACGACGAATTATCTCTGATCGGGGAACAGCGTTCACATCCAACGCGTTCCAAGAGTATTGCGAAGAAGAAAATATAAAGCATTTATTAGTCACGACGGGGGCGCCGAGGGGGAACGGGCAGGTAGAGAGGGTAAACAGGACACTCATACCTTTACTAAGTAAACTGACTGCCCCTAAACCCGATGATTGGTATAAACATGTCGACCAAGTACAGAAATACCTGAATTTTACATTAAACAGGAGCACGGGAAAAACTCCTTTCCAGCTACTTGTCGGGGTCGAGATGCAAACTAAAGAAGACCCACAGATCCGAAAATTGGTTGAAGAAGAATGGGTGGTGGAATTCGAAGAGCAACGTCGTGAACTGCGTGAGGACGCGAAAAAGAAAATTGCTGCTACTCAAGAGGAAAATCGGAGGCACTACAACAAAAGAAGAAAAGGTGCGAAACAGTACCTAAGTGGAGAGTTGGTGGCCATAAAGAGAACGCAGTTTGGCCCAGGATTAAAACTGGGAGGAAGATTTTTGGGTCCGTACCGGATAGTGCGAGCAATGCGGAATGATCGCTACATTGTGGAGAAGGTAGGAGAGCATGAGGGGCCAAAACGGTCATCAACTACTGCTGATTTTATGAAACCTTGGGTCATAAACGCCGAAAGTGACGCATCTGATGACAGAGAGATAGAAGGCAACATCTGAGGGCAGATGTTATTGCAGGATGACAGAGTGTAGTATCGTGAGTGAGAGGCCTGGGAGTTGGCGGGTGAACCGCGTGGAATGTCGCGAGAGCCGAGGCGATTGTTTTTGATCGCGTAGTTTTGGAAAGAGGAGACCTACGTGATCTTGGCCACGAGCGGTTGCCAATGGACGGGAGAAAAGGAATCAACAAACGGAGTTTGCGAGTGGCGTTGCCGAGAGAGTGTTGATTGCATTTTGTGAAAGTCGAGTCGTTATCTAATTATTTAGTTGTGCTGTTTTCTGTACGTTTGGTGTGAATAGTTCAGGTTGAACAACAATCGTCTTTTTCTGTCCGATTAACATCTGTATCATCCATTCCTTGTAAATATATTATATCACGATATTACATATATATACTATTTATTTATTTTTTTATATATATAATTTGCGTTTGGATCTGTTCCTTTGTACGAATACTGTATCCCTGTATATAATATAATATGTATAATATGTTATAATTATGTTAGTTGTTATTTATTATATATAGTTTCCTTAACTCTCTCCCCCTTTTTCTTGTTTTTTTTTTTTTTTTTTTTTTATTAATACCTAACATTGCTATTATGATGCTGTATTGTATTGCATTGGCTGTTATTTGTATGTGCGCGCGACGAATTTTTCAACATGGTCGCTCGCGTGTCTCTTTGGTATGGCGTTGGTTTAATGTCAACAGTAACGTGTTGTTGAAATAACTAATTAATTGTTAATCACTATAATTTTATTTAGAAGTGTTTTGTAATATTGTTTTGTGTTTCATGATATTGTGTGTGTCAATACCGTGTGCTACTTTAATGCGATAGCGTGGATTGTATTGTTACCGAATTTCAATAATCATTGTTTCGATTATACGTGACTTGCATTTATGTAAGTCTCGTTTAATTTAGTTAATGTTTTGTGTATTGTGTTACCAGTTATTTCGTGTAGCATAACTTTATTCCTTTGCACCGAGTTCAGTCATGTCTTGTCGTTAATATTTAGTTAGTCTATCTTGATTAATATATATATTTAACAAATATTTAAGAAACAATGGCGAGTGTAGTGGAATCGTTGGACGAAGAAATGGTTTTGACATTGTCGGAAAAGCTTAAAGCATGGGATGCGAACTTTCCCGATATGAGTGCAAAACTCGCCGAATTACAAAGCGGCTTATTCGAACTTAAAACAAAACAAGAACCTAAAACACCCGTATCGCCGCCGACAACGCAACAAGAGACGGTCCAGCCGAGTGGACATACCCAGCCAATTAAGCTAAAAGATGCGATCGAATCGGTGCCAGTGTTTGACGGATATCGACCATCGGTATTCCACTTTTTAAGAGCTTGTGAGCGCGCGCGAAATATGATTCCCAGATATCAAGAACCTCAATTGGTAAAATTGTTAGTAAATAAGCTCCGTGGACACGCGCTCCTCGCCATCGAAGACACAGAATTAATGAGTCTAAACGATTTCGGAAACAAATTAAAGGATCTATTCGGCCCAAAGAAATTTCTTAACGAATATAAAGGGGAATTAGGAACGATATTTCAACGACCCGGGGAAGACATATTACATTATATGGATCGCGTTAGAAATCTTAGATTGGCAATAATGGACGGAGAAAGAGGCGACTACGGCATCATATCCCCCGATATCCAAGATACTATAGATTGGGAAACGAAAGAAGCTTTCGTTAAAGGACTTCCGAACGAGGTATATGTGCGAGTAAAAATAGCAGGGTACCATACTTTAGAAGATGCGTATCGTCAAGCCGTCAAAGCAACACACGAATTGAAACAAATAACCGATAGAACGCGACCCCAACGACCGACACCCTCGAACTATTACAGACGCGACAACGCACATCCTTCGAACACTAACAACAATATCAGGAACAACCGCCAAGATCGAAGATCGCTACCTCCATCGCAGAATTTTTTGAATTCTACAAGACAAAATATCACGTGTAACTATTGCAAAAAACCCGGGCATCTAGTGAAAGACTGTTACAAATTTAAAGCCCGAGTAGATGCCGGATTAATCGTACCCTATGCTTCGAGACCATCGGGAAACCAAACACGTCCTTCGGGAGAATGGGGCGAGCCACGAAGGAACGATACGCCGAATCGCCCAAGAGTACAGGCGGCAACCAGGCGACCGGCGCCGACGGCAACAAACACAACAAGGACAGCCACCCCCGCGAGATCGACTCCACCACCCATAACGAGAGACAGAGCGAACGCAATGCCGACCATAAGATCGAACGAACAACCACTAAATATTGTGGGGGAGTCATCCCACAACCAAACGAGGTCACAGACAGAGAATCCAGAATCTCAAGGCAAAAGGAAAAGAGTGAAGCACAAGCAACCGGCGAAGGAAAATCATCAGGAGTTGAATTCAGATTCGGAAGGCGACCTCTCCGAATTATTTCAATAAAATTTAACGATTCCCCAACGACCCCAACTGCACGAATAGTTTCCCCAGATCTAAAGACTAAGACGAGTTTATTATTAGACTCTGGATCGGAAATCAACATTATCAAGAAACCTGCTATACTCGATTCAGCCGTCATCGACGAAAAGGAATCAATCGAAGTGCGAGGAATTACGGCAACGAGCCTGGTCTTCTTAGGGCAGACGGTAATACAGGTTGCGGGCCATCCGGTTGTTTTTCATGTAGTCGATGATTCATTGCTAATCGATCAAGACGGAATCCTAGGATCCGAATTTTTTGCAGGTTGTAAGGCTCGTTTAGATTATGAGGGAAAACATATCAGATGGGGAAATATTTATATTCCTTTCGATACTAAAGAAAAAATAATTATACCGAAGCGAAGTTCAATAACGTGTTCGATTAATATCGCTAATCCAGAGATAAAAGAGGGATTTATTCCAAGAATCGAGCCGAACAAGGGAATCTATGTTGGTAATGCAGTTGTGAGGAATCATAAAGGAAAAGGTTACATAAGAGTAATAAATACTACTTCGAGAGATTACGTATTTACAACACCAACGATGGTAATTAAAGAATTTGAAAATCCCCCCCCTCCCGCCCCCCGCTTCCTAGGACAGCGTGCAATACAGTTCTAAGATCGGAGGAAAGTAGATACGATAAAATAAATGAGTTACTACGACTCGAACATTTGAACGAAGAAGAAAAGGAAAATGCTAGAAAATTGATTCGTAATAATCAAGATAGGTTTCATATTCCAGGAGATACATTGGAAGCAACCGAACTTCTGGAACATAGGATAATTACAACGGATAATATACCCATCAATACTAAACAGTATCGATATCCACCAATACATCGAGAAGAAATAAATCGACAGGTCCAAGAACTACTAGATACGGGCGTAGTGGAACCATCAATATCTCCATATAACTCCCCGTTATGGATTGTGCCCAAAAACCCGATTCGCAAGGAAATAAGCGCTGGAGATTAGTCATCGATTATAGAAAATTGAACGATAAAACGATTGGCGATGCCTTCCCACTACCCAACATTACAGAAATATTGGATCAATTAGGAAGTGCAAAATATTTTTCCACGTTTGACTTGGCATCGGGCTTTCACCAGATCTGTATGTCACAGGAAGATGCCCACAAAACTGCATTTTCGACACCATACGGGCATTTTCAATTCAAAAGAATGCCCTTTGGATTAAAAGATGCCCCAGCAACATTTCAACGTTTGATGAATTCAATATTATCTGGTCTGCAAGGAATAGAACTATTCGTCTATCTGGATGACATAGCGATTTATTCCACGTCTCTCCAAGAACACGAAATTAAATTTAATAAATTAATGGAAAGACTGAGGAAAGCTAAATTACGATTACAACCTGATAAGTGCGAATTTTTACGACACGAGGTGAATTATTTAGGACATATAATTAGTGAGGATGGCGTGAAACCCGACCCAAAGAAAGTCGAAGCCGTATCAAAATTTCCACGACCAAAGAGGGCGAAAAATATCAAACAATTTCTGGGACTAGCAGGATATTACAGAAGATTTATACCCCGATTTCCCCAAGGTCGCGAAACCATTGACACAACTATTAAAGAAAGACACTCCCTTTAAATGGACAGAAAATCAAGAAAACGCATTCAATAATTTAAAGACAGCGTTAGTGACGAAACCCATCCTGCAATATCCAGACTTTTCTAAACCCTTTAACCTTACTACAGACGCATCAGGATATGCAATAAGCGGTGTACTGAGTCAAGGGCCAATCGGAAAGGATTTGCCGATTGCGTATGCCTCAAGGCTATTAAATCCCGCCGAACAAAACTACTCTACCATAGAAAAGGAGTGTCTGGCAATTGTTTACAGCGCAATGCACTTCCGACCGTATCTTTACGAAAGAAAGTTTACCATCGTAACCGATCATAAACCTTTAGTGTGGATGCATTCTATCAAAGATCCTACTTCAAGAATTTGGAAATGGAAATTAAAGTTATCGGACTTCGAATTTGATATTGTATACAAAGAAGGCAGGGCGAACGCAAACGCAGACGCATTATCTAGGAACCCTCCGGAAGTTTGTTTACCAATCAGAAAGAGAGAGGAAGTCTCACCGATTCGCTATCCTGTCTCAAAAAGATTCGAAATAGATACGTCAACCGAAGACTCTCCCATATTCGAAGCTAAACCACACGTCTTGCCTCAATCCAGTGATTCTAAAAATCAAGGAAAGGGTTTTAACCGAAAACATTTTACAATAGAAGAAACCCCCATAAAATATTTAGACCAAGCATTAGCAGAAATCGATGTAAGTACAGATAGAGAAATAACCAATCGAGAAAAAGAAGGCACGGATACGACAAGCGAAAAAGAGACCTCCACTGTAATTCCAGAACTAATTCAACAACGAGAAAAGGACACGAGACCTACGATAATTGCGGAACTAAGAATTTCAGAAACCCGAGACTCAATTGCGAGAGTAAATGACCATAAAGTAGTATTTATAGATATACATGGCAATCCGATAGATAAAGGAGCCTTAGAAATGAAGGAAACGGGAAAATTACCTCGTTATGAAGATTTAATGTTAGAAAAAGCAAGATTGAATTACGATTCTGGAAAATACATTGTATTCCTACCGATAAAGGAAAATAGAAATATTCCAATAACACCAGAAAATTTATTAAACTCGCTAAGATCTCTATTAGACGCAGTAAATGAAAAACAGTTAACTTCGTTCAGCATTAGCAAAGGAAACTTGGAGGAAATACCCTGGCGATATACAATCAGAAAATTAAAGGAAATATTTATGGAAAAAAACTTAACCATCACCATTTGCACTGGGGAAGTAATTACCCCATCTGTGGAAGCGCGGAACAACATAATACGAGAAAAACATGAATCAAGCGTAGCAGGACACAAAGGAATAACAAAAACTTATCAAAGAATACGACAACATTACTATTGGGAAAATATGAAAAAGGAAATTCAAGATTACGTAATAACATGTAAGGAATGCCAATTGAAGAAACTCACAAGAATAAAAGCAAAGCAACCAATGGTACTTACAGACACACCAGGTAAAGCGTTCGATAAGGTTAGTATGGATATTATAGGTCCATTACCAAAAACCCAAAAGGGAAACGAATATATATCAACTATCCAAGACTTATTAACAAAATACTCAATTGGGATTCCACTAGGAGGAATCTCTTCAGCGGAGATAGCGGACGTTTTTGTAAAGCGATTTATTTGTCGTTTCGGGTCACCGAGAGCTATTCTCACTGATCAAGGAACGAACTTTACATCCTCACTAATGAAGAAAGTAGCAAAGAGATTCCGCATCAAACAATATACCACGACGGCATATCATCCACAAAGTAACGGTTCAATCGAAAGATCTCACCACGTGCTGATAGAATATCTCAAATTATACATTGAAAATTCCAAAAATTGGGACGAATGGGTAGAATTAGCTATGTTTTCCTATAATACCTCTGTACACGAAGGAACGAAATTCTCCCCGCACGAATTAGTTTTTGGACATCTAGCCAGAGAACCTACTGGTGAAGTAATAATCGAAGAGAACATGGAACCAACTTACGCAGAATATCTCGAAGATCTGTTCGATAAAATTAACACCGTACAACGAATGGCAAGAGAAAATTTGATAAAATCCAAACTAAGATCAAAAGAATATTACGACCGACGAATAAACCCCCAAGATTTTAAAGTAGGAGATTCGATATATTTACTAAAAGAACCCAGTAAAGGAAAATTCTCCGATCAATATACTGGACCATACAAAGTGCTAGAAATCTTGCAGAACCAAAACGTCAAGATCGAAGTAAAAGGGATTCCGCGAACGGTGCATTTAAACAAGTTAAAACTAGCGCATAATCGAAATAAGCAATGAATAAAGCGATTTCAGTGGGCAACGTAGTGCGGTAGTATATGTTATAGTGCTGTTCGTCGAATAATACAGATATCGAACACCTAAAAGGAAAAAGGAAAATTATTATACGTGTGTCAATTATTGCTTAAATATAAAACGTGTTAACTCAATGAACAATTAACTAGTGAAAGTGAAAGTTACCTTGTGAACAAGTGATCAACATACAAGAAAGTGTACGTGCAAGTATAGGTTATGGATCGTTGTTCGTGGAACACAATGTATGACAGCTACCTAAAATAAGTGAATAAATTAGTTTCAGTTGTCTCGGTGCAAAATACAAGGTTACTAAATGTTATAATTATATTATGGATAAATCAAAAGGAGGTGTAACACTGTTCGTCGAATAATACAGATAGCGAAAACCTAAAAAGAAAAAGGGAAAATTATTATGTGTACTCCGATTATTGTTTGAATATACAACATGTCGATTCAATAAATAATTAAAAGAGGGGAAGTGAAAGTTACCTTGTAAACAAATAATCATCATACAAGAAGGTCTACATGCAAAATAGGTTATGGCTCCCTGCTTGCGGAACACCATGTACCAGCTGAAAATAAACGAACGAATTAACTTCAATTGCCTTAATGCAAAGAGCAGCATCGCTAAATGTTATAACGGTGTTGTGGAGGCGTGGCACTGTTCGTCGAATGACACAGATAGCGGAAACTTGGAAAAAGAAAAGAAGTTTATTACGAGTGTTCCAATTACTGTTTGAATGTAAAACGTGTTAGTTCAACGAATAACGAAAACAGTGAAAGTGCAACTTACCTCGTGAACAATCAATCACCATACAAGGAAGTGTACATGCATGGATTTCGCAGATTAACAAGAAGAAATAAAATAACTGATAAATATAGAAAGTGGTTAGAAAATAATTAAGATAGATTAATTGAGAGTTAGTAATAAATATAACCGGAGTAAAAGGATATTTTATTATGTATTAATCTACGTAGTATTGTTATATTATTATATCTAACATGTAGAAATGGATTTTGTACGCATATATGTATATATTTCCAATCCAAGTAGTATTCATAATATTTATTTTCACTGATAACAAGTACGTAAAACCTAAAATAAAACAAAGGTATTAACAATAAAAAAAACAAAAAAAAAGAAAAAGGGGAAGAAGAAAAAAAAAGAAGAAAAAAAGGAAAGAAAAAAATATAATATATATAAATATAAAATTTTCTTTTTCTATAAAAGGTTATTCCTATTTCTGATAAACTCGAGAAATGAAAACATTATACCATGATACACTGACGCAAAGATACACCACACAGAAGAAACTAATAGAGAACGCTTTAAGCTTGGCAAACTTATCGCCCGACGAATTTGCATACACCATAACCAAAACCCAGGACACATGGCTTTGATTGTTATTTAATAAGGTTTTGGGTTTATAAAATAACGATTCACTTAGATTCGTTTTCTCCAATATATTTCAGTCTTATAACACGTCTTACCACACAGGAATCTCCAAGTCAATAGAACAACGTGGTCGACTTCTAAGACAAAAGAGCGTCGTTAGAAGTCGTACCAACTTAGCTTGTAGTAAGCAGCGATCGTACCAACTTAACATTTCTCAACACTCCCCTTTGATCGCTAGTTTCTACAAGCCCCATAGCTTTGGTAAATTGCTGAGTCTTAATCCTATTTAGGCCTTTGGTGAGAATGTCAGCCACATTCTCAGGACTAGGTACATAAGTATAATCTAGTATCCCCCTCGATACGCAGTTCTTAACGTAAAAGTAACGCACTTGGACGTGCTTAGAACTCTCAGCAACTATCTCGTCCTTTGACCATGAAATAGCTCCGATATTATCGCAGAATATCTTGCAGGGGCGAGGGCAATATGACAGTTGACCCAATTCCTTTAACAGTAAAGAAATCCACACTGTTTCCCTTGCTGCTTCCTGCATTGCCACAAATTCCGCTTCGCACGTCGATTGAGCTATAATCGGTTGTTTTTTGGATAGCCAGGATATCGCACCACCAGCGAGTATGAACACATACCCGCTCCTGGATTTCCTGTCTACCGTACAACCCGCAAAATCCGAGTCGCAAAACACCTTCAGAGGTTGCCCGGTCCTTTGGTATACTAACTTCAAGTCTTTGGTCTTTAGTAAATATCTGAATACCCGCTTCACTGCTTTCCAATCGGATACAGTCGGATTCGCGCATCTTTGGCTTAGTTTCCCTATTGCACACGCAACATCAGGACGACTTACAGTAGCTACATACATTATGTGCCCCACAGCTTGTTCATATAATTTACTGTCGAAAGGCTCATCACGTTCAATATCAAAACCAGCCTCACATTCTCTAGCTAGCGGTGTCGACACTCCCACCACCCCAACCTCACGAGTAATGTCAAACAGATCCAGCATTTGACCTATCTGTACAGATTGATCGAATACTACAGTGGTGCTGTTTGGCTTACTCAGGTGGATGGACAGAAATTGAGTGTCTACACCTAGCATTCTAACATCTAATTTGTCCTTAATCCTAGTTTTGAATATCTCAATCCACTCATTCGTCCCAAACACAAGGATGTCGTCCACATACACAGCTACAATAAATTTTTTAGACGCATCCACATACACGCATGGACCACTCACGCATGGGTTCAGACTCATACCTCTTAAAATGCTATTGATGTGTCTAAACCACATTCTTCCAGCTTGCTTCAGTCCATACAGGCTCTTTTTGAGCTTACACACAAATTTAGTTCTGTCTTTACCTGGAACTCTAAAGAGTTCTGGTTGCTCCATGTATATATCCTCATCCAGAGGGTTGTTGAGATACGCACATTCGGCGACTGGCTGTCGCCTCGAGCCCAAGCTCATTATCACAACTCTCGAACAATTACAATCGGATTGAATAACTACAATTGTTCAATTACAGACTCCGGTGTTCTTTCATCTCCGACATATATATATTTTTTACATTTGTAGTTGCGCACAGATTTTATTAAAGAAAAGTGTTAACAATGTGTTTTCATGATTTATTTCTCGCGACTGACTTCCATTAATCCCTAATATTCCCGTCGCCATACGCGTGTAAATCTAACATGGCTGCTCATAAATGTCATCAGTAAAGTTATAGTGAAGGGTCTTTAGTTCTGCTTGATATCGAAGTAATTTTCCGTCTGCCGCTCGTTTTTCCTTATTCTACCGCAATTAGAACATTTATTTATTAATATTGTTTTAAAGTGACAAAAGTATTGTTCGTGTGAATATACGTATATATATATATATATATATATATATATATATATATATATATATATATACGTATTCATATGCATATTTCTCCTGGCAGTGTAGTATTCATACGAAATGAAATGTCAATTATTTATTTATCCTTTACCGGAATGTAGGCTAGTTTTAAGTATGTATCTTAGATTATCGATTTGAATCAATAATGTAGAATGCGCATACATTAATAGTAGTTTAGTTTAGAATATAATTTATATATTTATATATAGACATGCATGTTCCGTAATATAGTTCTTATTTTATAATTCTTTACCGGAATGTAGGCTAGTTTAGGTATGTATCTTAGATTATCGGTTTGATAGAATTCGCACACATATATATATTTCTGACAATGTAACCTTCATTTCTTTAATAATACAATATTGTATGTTTTATGTATTCGTTAAACTATTAGTTTTTGACTTCATGTATACTTATATTTCATAAATTGATAATATTGTATTTATTGCATAGTATTGGAAGCACTGTCTCTAATATTTACTAGGTTATTACATGTTCGGCATATATGTTTATACTTATATGTAACTCTCCAAATTGATTGATTGAAATATATTTATATATATATATATATTCCTGGCGTTTCAATTATTTTCCCCTTTTGTAGTTATTCTTATTTCCTGGTTTATTTAGAATTGTGTGTATATGTATTTTGTTTATTGGTTGGATCCGTTAATCGCCCTCGTTTTGTTAATCCTTCCTTTCGTTTCGTAGTGCCGTGTGTTCCTTTGTGCATTCAAATCCTTATTCGCGTGTTTTGTATAGAATGGTTTTCTTGTTCTTGTTACGGCGCGTGCGGAGCGCGGGACGTGACATCCCCGCCCTTGGAGTTCAAATTTCCAAAGGAAATTTGACTGATGGTATCTCTGAGTTCGCTCAAGGCGGACGTAGATGTCGTTGGTAGTTGAGTGACTACCGGTGTTATCGATATCCCTTGAGGTTGTGCTGTTTGATCATCGATATTTCGTCTTCTTTTGAGGTATAGTAGCGGGTGGGTGACTGAGCCGCATATTGCTCCTAATAGGGCGATTCCGCATTCGTAAGTTTCACGTAACTGGTATCCGTGTGCGGCTATATATATTATTGTCTTGATTAGTTTAAATATTGCGAGTATTCCAAATATTGCTGCACTGACAGTTCCAAATTCCATAAAACCAGTCCATAAGCTTGATACGGTACTTTTCGCTATTGTCGTTAATGTGTTTTGTCCATCATTCCCAGGATGTTTACTGTTCCAGGGACGATTGTTTTTCCTGTTGCTCCTCTGGCCAATGCGTTCAAGACTGCAGATTTTCTGCCGGGAACATGACGTGGTCCCGTAGTGCATCGAGGTCTTTTGGGTATACATTCCGCTCGTGGCCAACGACGATGGTGCTGAATATCGCCACGTTTGGCGCACGTCCGGGCGGAGTTCCTGTGGTGCGATTCCTTTGCCAAACGGGTAGTTCCGAGTAGCATTTTGTTGTATGTCGTACCTTTACTTGTACCGGAATGCATTTGACTATATGGACCGCTTCTCCTGCGATCAAAGCCATGTGTCCTGGGTTTTGGTTATGGTGTATGCAAATTCGTCGGGCGGTAAGTTTGCCAAGCTTAAAGCGTTCTCTATTAGTTTCTTCTGTGTGGTGTATCTTTGTGTCAGTGTATCATGGTATAATGTTTTCATTTCTCGAGTTTATCAGAAATAGGAATAACCTTTTATAGAAAAAGAAAATTTTATATTTATATATATTTGTTAAGGAAATTCGGGGATATGGGAATACAAATTATTGCCTACATTTCCCACACAACAGTTATACATCTATATTACTCTCTGAAGAACGTCTTGCACGCACGCTGGTCGCCAACCGACTATCCTAGATTCTTCTAACATCTGGCAACAGTCTTTTGTCTCCACTAAGACCTTGACGCCCTCTGGCCCTTGCACACACACTCTCATGTACAATGTAAATGTATCACTTCCCTAACAATGTTATATTTTTCTTCTTTCCTTTTTTCTTCTTCCCCTTTTTCTTTTTTTTTTGTTTTTTTTTATTGTTAAAACCTTTGTTTTATTTTAAGTTTTACGTACTTGTTATCAGTGAAAATAAATATTATGAATACTACTTGGATTGTAATTATATACATATATGCGTACGTATTGGTAAGTAGTATAAATGAGATTTGTTTTATTGTTATAAATATATAAGTATATATCATCAATAGGAATAAATATCACAAATGTACCTTGTTTTCGAGTATATATACATATATGCGCGTGCAATGGTAAATATGACGGCTTATTTTTATGAGTCACTTGCATTATCAATGGAAGTGAATGTTATAAATATCGCCTACTTTACAACATGCGTGTATATATATATAGTGATGAACATAAGTGAAAATTATATGCATAGTTATAAATGTTGTTTGTTTACAGGTGGATAGCATCAGTGTTTGGTTTCGTGAGTGGCGTACAAATACTTTACAGTTCCACTGTGTGGATTGCTATTCATGTTCTTCCATCCGTCGTTCAGAAAATGGTTGATGAGTTCGCCATCAGTTCTGTACACACATATAAAAATAGTTAATGTATATATGTAGTATCGTGAGTGAGAGGCCTGGGAGTTGGCGGGTGAACCGCGTGGAATGTCGCGAGAGCCGAGGCGTTTGTTTTTGATCGCGTAGTTTTGGAAAGAGGAGACCTACGTGATCTTGGCCACGAGCGGTTGCCAAGGGACGGGAGAAAAGGAATCAACAAACGGAGTTTGCGAGTGGCGTTGCCGAGAGAGTGTTGATTGCATTTTGTGAAAGTCGAGTCGTTATCTGATTATTTAGTTGTGCTGTTTTCTGTACGTTTGGTGTGAATAGTTCAGGTTGAACAACAATCGTCTTTTTCTGTCCGATTAACATCTGTATCACCCATTCCTTGTAAATATATTATATCACGATATTACATTTTTGGGGGCTCGTCCGGGATTGGACAAGACAGAAAACGAAACGGTTTAACAGAGCTATTCGAGCTAGTTGTGAATTTACCGGTACGCGGTGCGATAAAAGACGATATCGTTGACTGTTTAAGTTTGTGTAGTGTGAAAAATGGCAAACGTTGGGGACGAACGATTGTCGGGTGAAGAGGGTTCGACGCTGGAGGAGCTGAGGAGTAAGCTCGCACGAATGAACCTCCCTATATCTGGTGCGAGGTCAGTGCTGATTGCAAGGCTGAATCGGGCGTGTAGGGCTGGACAATCGTATCCTAAGGGATCGACGGGCGGTGAAGAGCTAACCGGTCAACGAGATTTAGGAAATGTACAGAGAGCTGAGCGTGATTGTAACGAAGATGAAAATTTTGAGAAAATGAATACGAAGGAGTTGAAGGAGCGCCTCGCTAGTTTGGGTTTAAAAACGACGGGAAGAAAAGTAGAATTACGCGCACGGCTACAAGCGGCCATGGATGGTAATGACATATCGTCGGAAGAAGAAAGCGACGACGAAAGTGAGTATGAAGATGACAAAAAAGACGCAAGAGGATACAAGAGAGGTACGCGAAGGGTGTATCAGGACCGTGATGAATATTGTCGAAGGGCATGTGTTGGTTCGACACTGAGTTTTAGAGACGTCGAAGATGCATTAGAGTCGTTTAGTGGCAACAAAGGTGAAAATGTCGAACGATGGTTCGAGTCGTTCGAGGAAGTCGCTGATACGTGCATGTGGTCGGATGGGCAGAAGGCAGTCTACGCGAGGAAGCTGCTGAAGGGATCAGCGAAAATATTTGCGAGCTTCGAGTGTCATGCCAGGACTTGGCATGAGTTGAAGAGGGGGCTAGTGAAAGAATTTTCGAGGAAAGTCAACAGTAGGCAAGTACATCAGAAACTTGAAGAAACAAAAAAGGAGAGTGATGAAGCATGTTTGGCTTACATGTACCGCATGCTCGAAATAGCCAACCATGTGGACATAGAGGAGGAAGCAAAGGTGGAATACATCGTGGATGGAATAATAGACGACGAGAACAATAAGGCTATATTGTACGGCGCTACATCAATCAAAGAGTTGAGGAAGAGGTTAGTGATGTACGAAGAGCAGAAGAGTCGCAGAATAAAGTCGATTGTGAAGCCGGCTAAAACCCAGAAGAACGGGAAGCCCAGTCAATCTGTAGATGCAATGAAGAAAAGAAGATGCTTCATTTGCGGTAGTGAGGATCATCTAAGTGTTAAGTGTCCGGAGAGGGGAGAAGGTGTTAGGTGTTCCGAGTGCAGCGGATTTGGACATATTGCAGCGAGGTGTACGGCACGACCGAAAGAGACTTGCGTAGTGTCAAGATCCGAAAAGGGGAAGTATGTGAAGGAAGTGGCGATAGATGATTGTAGGTTTGTGGCACTAGTGGATACGGGTAGTGATCTCACGTTCATTCGATCAGACGAGTATGCGAGGTTAGGGTCACCACCCCTAGGTAAATGCACGCTTAAGTTCGACGGTGTTGGTTCCGCTGGCAATGAGACCTGGGGTGAATTCACCAAGGCAATGACGGTTGATGGGTGTAAACTGCCAATCACTTTGCACGTTGTTTCAAACAAAATATTGACGAAGCACGGCCTGTTGTTAGGCACTGATTTTCTGGATCAGGTAGAGTTACGGGTTAAACGAGGCGAAGTGACTTTCTTGCGGCTTGACGAACAGACTAACAAAGACGTGCCGGATGTGTTTAGAGTTAACGTGGTAGAACAGACCGACGAAACAGACCTAACACACGTACGGGAACCGCATTATCGTGAAGCGATTCGCGATATCGTTAGGGGGTATAGGCCGGAGAAAAAGCGGGACGTTGGGATAACGGCAAAAATCGTTTTAAAGAGTGACAAACCTGTGGTTCGAAGGCCGCGAAGATTGGCGCCTTCGGAGAAAAAAGAGGTGGACGAGTTGATGGAATTATGGACAAATGAAGGTACAATAAAACCGTCAAACTCAGAATATGCAAGTCCCATAGTTGTAGTTAGAAAGAAAGATGGTTCTATCAGAGTCTGTGTTGATTTTCGCGAGCTTAATGAACTTATTGAGTGTCCACATTTCCCATTGCCTTTAATTGATGATATTTTAGATGCATTGCAAGGTACTCAGTTTTTCACAACGTTGGATTTAAAGAATGGTTTTTTTCACGTGTGTTTAGACAAAGACAGCCGAAAATATACATCTTTCGTTACGCCATCGGGGCAATATGAATTTTTGAAGTTGCCGTTTGGTTTAAAGATTTCACCCATTGTGTTTCAGAAGTATATTTCGATGATCTTTAAGGAACTAGTAGGTAAAGGTATTGTTATCGTGTATATGGATGACATTATTATTCTTGCAAAGAATTTAGAGGAGGCGTGGGAACGTTTGCAAATGGTCATAGAGTTAGCTGAGCAGTATGGGCTAATTATAAACTGGGGAAAATGTCGTTTTCTGCAGCAGGAAATTGAATATTTGGGGTATATAGTCTCAAAAAATACCATAAGGCCGTCTACACATAAAACTAGGGCAGTAGCAAACTTTCCCAAGCCAACATCTGTTAAAAAGGTTCAGAGTTTTTTGGGACTTACGGGGTACATTCGAAAATTTATTAGGGGATACGCGAAGATTGCTAAGCCTTTGACGGATTTGTTGAAAAAGGAGGTAAAATTTCAGTTCGGCGATCGAGAAGTAGAGGCCTTTGAAATCTTGAAAACAGCGCTTGTCAACGAACCAGTGTTAAAGTTGTATAGAATGGGCGCGGAGACTGAGTTGCATACAGACGCGTCCGCAGAGGGTTACGGAGCAATTTTAATGCAACTAGATCTGGACGATGGAAAATTCCATCCGGTCTACTTTGCCAGCAGAAAAACAACTCCCGCCGAGGCAAAGTACACCAGTTACGAACTGGAAGTACTAGCAATTGTAAAAGCGTTGAACAAGTTTAGAATATATCTGTTAGGTATGCCGTTTACTATCGTCACGGATTGCCAAGCGTTTGCTATGACAATGAAAAAGAAAGATTTGTGTGCGCGTATAGCCAGATGGGCCTTGTTACTAGACGAGTTTAAGTATCAGGTGTGTCATAGGCCAGGTAAAAGCATGCAGCATGTGGATGCTCTGAGTAGAAACCCCCTGCCGAGCACTATGTATGTAACGGAAAGTGAAGACGGGCTGATTGCACGGTTGAGAAGTGCACAGAACAAGGACGTTGAAGTCCGTAGGATTTTAGACGCCGCAACGTGCAATCAGGTCGATGGGTATGTAATAAGGAACAATATTTTGTATAAAGAGTGTAAGGATGATGTGTTAATAGTAGTACCGAAGGCTATGCAGGTTCAGGTAGTCAGGCAGGCGCACGAGCGTGGGCATTTTGGGGTCACCAAAACAGAAGCTATAGTCAAGAAGGACTTTTGGTTTAAGGGGCTACGTAAAAAGGTCGAGCATGTGGTATCTAACTGTCTCGATTGTATCCTAGCCGAACGAAAATTGGGCAAGCAAGAGGGATATCTAAATCCGTTAGACAAAGGTGACACACCGTTAGACACTTACCATATTGACCATGCGGGCCCTATGACAGCTACAAAGAAAAGATACGCACACATCTTTGTAGTAGTGGATGCGTTCACGAAGTTTACGTGGCTTTATCCTACTAGATCTACTGATACCGCGGATGTTATCGATCGACTGAAGAAGCAAGCGGCTGTTTTTGGGAACCCACGACGAATTATCTCTGATCGGGGAACAGCGTTCACATCCAACGCGTTCCAAGAGTATTGCGAAGAAGAAAATATAAAGCATTTATTAGTCACGACGGGGGCGCCGAGGGGGAACGGGCAGGTAGAGAGGGTAAACAGGACACTCATACCTTTACTAAGTAAACTGACTGCCCCTAAACCCGATGATTGGTATAAACATGTCGACCAAGTACAGAAATACCTGAATTTTACATTAAACAGGAGCACGGGAAAAACTCCTTTCCAGCTACTTGTCGGGGTCGAGATGCAAACTAAAGAAGACCCACAGATCCGAAAATTGGTTGAAGAAGAATGGGTGGTGGAATTCGAAGAGCAACGTCGTGAACTGCGCGAGGACGCGAAAAAGAAAATTGCTGCTACTCAAGAGGAAAATCGGAGGCACTACAACAAAAGAAGAAAAGGTGCGAAACAGTACCTAAGTGGAGAGTTGGTGGCCATAAAGAGAACGCAGTTTGGCCCAGGATTAAAACTGGGAGGAAGATTTTTGGGTCCGTACCGGATAGTGCGAGCAATGCGGAATGATCGCTACATTGTGGAGAAGGTAGGAGAGCATGAGGGGCCAAAACGGTCATCAACTACTGCTGATTTTATGAAACCTTGGGTCATAAACGCCGAAAGTGACGCATCTGATGACAGAGAGATAGAAGGCAACATCTGAGGGCAGATGTTATTGCAGGATGACAGAGTGTAGTATCGTGAGTGAGAGGCCTGGGAGTTGGCGGGTGAACCGCGTGGAATGTCGCGAGAGCCGAGGCGATTGTTTTTGATCGCGTAGTTTTGGAAAGAGGAGACCTACGTGATCTTGGCCACGAGCGGTTGCCAAGGGACGGGAGAAAAGGAATCAACAAACGGAGTTTGCGAGTGGCGTTGCCGAGAGAGTGTTGATTGCATTTGGTGAAAGTCGAGTCGTTATCTAATTATTTAGTTGTGCTGTTTTCTGTACGTTTGGTGTGAATAGTTCAGGTTGAACAACAATCGTCTTTTTCTGTCCGATTAACATCTGTATCATCCATTCCTTGTAAATATATTATATCACGATATTACATATATATACTATTTATTTATTTTTTTATATATATAATTTGCGTTTGGATCTGTTCCTTTGTACGAATACTGTATCCCTGTATATAATATAATATGTATAATATGTTATAATTATGTTAGTTGTTATTTATTATATATAGTTTCCTTAACTCTCTCCCCCTTTTTCTTGTTTTTTTTTTTTTTTTTTTTTATTAATACCTAACATTGCTATTATGATGCTGTATTGTATTGCATTGGCTGTTATTTGTATGTGCGCGCGACGAATTTTTCAACATGGTCGCTCGCGTGTCTCTTTGGTATGGCGTTGGTTTAATGTCAACAGTAACGTGTTGTTGAAATAACTAATTAATTGTTAATCACTATAATTTTATTTAGAAGTGTTTTGTAATATTGTTTTGTGTTTCATGATATTGTGTGTGTCAATACCGTGTGCTACTTTAATGCGATAGCGTGGATTGTATTGTTACCGAATTTCAATAATCATTGTTTCGATTATACGTGACTTGCATTTATGTAAGTCTCGTTTAATTTAGTTAATGTTTTGTGTATTGTGTTACCAGTTATTTCGTGTAGCATAACTTTATTCCTTTGCACCGAGTTCAGTCATGTCTTGTCGTTAATATTTAGTTAGTCTATCTTGATTAATATATATATTTAACAAATATTTAAGAAACAATGGCGAGTGTAGTGGAATCGTTGGACGAAGAAATGGTTTTGACATTGTCGGAAAAGCTTAAAGCATGGGATGCGAACTTTCCCGATATGAGTGCAAAACTCGCCGAATTACAAAGCGGCTTATTCGAACTTAAAACAAAACAAGAACCTAAAACACCCGTATCGCCGCCGACAACGCAACAAGAGACGGTCCAGCCGAGTGGACATACCCAGCCAATTAAGCTAAAAGATGCGATCGAATCGGTGCCAGTGTTTGACGGATATCGACCATCGGTATTCCACTTTTTAAGAGCTTGTGAGCGCGCGCGAAATATGATTCCCAGATATCAAGAACCTCAATTGGTAAAATTGTTAGTAAATAAGCTCCGTGGACACGCGCTCCTCGCCATCGAAGACACAGAATTAATGAGTCTAAACGATTTCGGAAACAAATTAAAGGATCTATTCGGCCCAAAGAAATTTCTTAACGAATATAAAGGGGAATTAGGAACGATATTTCAACGACCCGGGGAAGACATATTACATTATATGGATCGCGTTAGAAATCTTAGATTGGCAATAATGGACGGAGAAAGAGGCGACTACGGCATCATATCCCCCGATATCCAAGATACTATAGATTGGGAAACGAAAGAAGCTTTCGTTAAAGGACTTCCGAACGAGGTATATGTGCGAGTAAAAATAGCAGGGTACCATACTTTAGAAGATGCGTATCGTCAAGCCGTCAAAGCAACACACGAATTGAAACAAATAACCGATAGAACGCGACCCCAACGACCGACACCCTCGAACTATTACAGACGCGACAACGCACATCCTTCGAACACTAACAACAATATCAGGAACAACCGCCAAGATCGAAGATCGCTACCTCCATCGCAGAATTTTTTGAATTCTACAAGACAAAATATCACGTGTAACTATTGCAAAAAACCCGGGCATCTAGTGAAAGACTGTTACAAATTTAAAGCCCGAGTAGATGCCGGATTAATCGTACCCTATGCTTCGAGACCATCGGGAAACCAAACACGTCCTTCGGGAGAATGGGGCGAGCCACGAAGGAACGATACGCCGAATCGCCCAAGAGTACAGGCGGCAACCAGGCGACCGGCGCCGGCGGCAACAAACACAACAAGGACAGCCACCCCCGCGAGATCGACTCCACCACCCATAACGAGAGACAGAGCGAACGCAATGCCGACCATAAGATCGAACGAACAACCACTAAATATTGTGGGGGAGTCATCCCACAACCAAACGAGGTCACAGACAGAGAATCCAGAATCTCAAGGCAAAAGGAAAAGAGTGAAGCACAAGCAACCGGCGAAGGAAAATCATCAGGAGTTGAATTCAGATTCGGAAGGCGACCTCTCCGAATTATTTCAATAAAATTTAACGATTCCCCAACGACCCCAACTGCACGAATAGTTTCCCCAGATCTAAAGACTAAGACGAGTTTATTATTAGACTCTGGATCGGAAATCAACATTATCAAGAAACCTGCTATACTCGATTCAGCCATCATCGACGAAAAGGAATCAATCGAAGTGCGAGGAATTACGGCAACGAGCCTGGTCTTCTTAGGGCAGACGGTAATACAGGTTGCGGGCCATCCGGTTGTTTTTCATGTAGTCGATGATTCATTGCTAATCGATCAAGACGGAATCCTAGGATCCGAATTTTTTGCAGGTTGTAAGGCTCGTTTAGATTATGAGGGAAAACATATCAGATGGGGAAATATTTATATTCCCTTCGATACTAAAGAAAAAATAATTATACCGAAGCGAAGTTCAATAACGTGTTCGATTAATATCGCTAATCCAGAGATAAAAGAGGGATTTATTCCAAGAATCGAGCCGAACAAGGGAATCTATGTTGGTAATGCAGTTGTGAGGAATCATAAAGGAAAAGGTTACATAAGAGTAATAAATACTACTTCGAGAGATTACGTATTTACAACACCAACGATGGTAATTAAAGAATTTGAAAATCCCCCCCCCCCCGCCCCCCGCTTCCTAGGACAGCGTGCAATACAGTTCTAAGATCGGAGGAAAGTAGATACGATAAAATAAATGAGTTACTACGACTCGAACATTTGAACGAAGAAGAAAAGGAAAATGCTAGAAAATTGATTCGTAATAATCAAGATAGGTTTCATATTCCAGGAGATACATTGGAAGCAACCGAAGTTCTGGAACATAGGATAATTACAACGGATAATATACCCATCAATACTAAACAGTATCGATATCCACCAATACATCGAGAAGAAATAAATCGACAGGTCCAAGAACTACTAGATACGGACGTAGTGGAACCATCAATATCTCCATATAACTCCCCGTTATGGATTGTGCCCAAAAACCCGATTCGCAAGGAAATAAGCGCTGGAGATTAGTCATCGATTATAGAAAATTGAACGATAAAACGATTGGCGATGCCTTCCCACTACCCAACATTACAGAAATATTGGATCAATTAGGAAGTGCAAAATATTTTTCCACGTTTGACTTGGCATCGGGCTTTCACCAGATCTGTATGTCACAGGAAGATGCCCACAAAACTGCATTTTCGACACCATACGGGCATTTTCAATTCAAAAGAATGCCCTTTGGATTAAAAGATGCCCCAGCAACATTTCAACGTTTGATGAATTCAATATTATCTGGTCTGCAAGGAATAGAACTATTCGTCTATCTGGATGACATAGCGATTTATTCCACGTCTCTCCAAGAACACGAAATTAAATTTAATAAATTAATGGAAAGACTGAGGAAAGCTAAATTACGATTACAACCTGATAAGTGCGAATTTTTACGACACGAGGTGAATTATTTAGGACATATAATTAGTGAGGATGGCGTGAAACCCGACCCAAAGAAAGTCGAAGCCGTATCAAAATTTCCACGACCAAAGAGGGCGAAAAATATCAAACAATTTCTGGGACTAGCAGGATATTACAGAAGATTTATACCCCGATTTCCCCAAGGTCGCGAAACCATTGACACAACTATTAAAGAAAGACACTCCCTTTAAATGGACAGAAAATCAAGAAAACGCATTCAATAATTTAAAGACAGCGTTAGTGACGAAACCCATCCTGCAATATCCAGACTTTTCTAAACCCTTTAACCTTACTACAGACGCATCAGGATATGCAATAAGCGGTGTACTGAGTCAAGGGCCAATCGGAAAGGATTTGCCGATTGCGTATGCCTCAAGGCTATTAAATCCCGCCGAACAAAACTACTCTACCATAGAAAAGGAGTGTCTGGCAATTGTTTACAGCGCAATGCACTTCCGACCGTATCTTTACGAAAGAAAGTTTACCATCGTAACCGATCATAAACCTTTAGTGTGGATGCATTCTATCAAAGATCCTACTTCAAGAATTTGGAAATGGAAATTAAAGTTATCGGACTTCGAATTTGATATTGTATACAAAGAAGGCAGGGCGAACGCAAACGCAGACGCATTATCTAGGAACCCTCCGGAAGTTTGTTTACCAATCAGAAAGAGAGAGGAAGTCTCACCGATTCGCTATCCTGTCTCAAAAAGATTCGAAATAGATACGTCAACCGAAGACTCTCCCATATTCGAAGCTAAACCACACGTCTTGCCTCAATCCAGTGATTCTAAAAATCAAGGAAAGGGTTTTAACCGAAAACATTTTACAATAGAAGAAACCCCCATAAAATATTTAGACCAAGCATTAGCAGAAATCGATGTAAGTACAGATAGAGAAATAACCAATCGAGAAAAAGAAGGCACGGATACGACAAGCGAAAAAGAGACCTCCACTGTAATTCCAGAACTAATTCAACAACGAGAAAAGGACACGAGACCTACGATAATTGCGGAACTAAGAATTTCAGAAACCCGAGACTCAATTGCGAGAGTAAATGACCATAAAGTAGTATTTATAGATATACATGGCAATCCGATAGATAAAGGAGCCTTAGAAATGAAGGAAACGGGAAAATTACCTCGTTATGAAGATTTAATGTTAGAAAAAGCAAGATTGAATTACGATTCTGGAAAATACATTGTATTCCTACCGATAAAGGAAAATAGAAATATTCCAATAACACCAGAAAATTTATTAAACTCGCTAAGATCTCTATTAGACGCAATAAATGAAAAACAGTTAACTTCGTTCAGCATTAGCAAAGGAAACTTGGAGGAAATACCCTGGCGATATACAATCAGAAAATTAAAGGAAATATTTATGGAAAAAACCTTAACCATCACCATTTGCACTGGGGAAGTAATTACCCCATCTGTGGAAGCGCGGAACAACATAATACGAGAAAAACATGAATCAAGCGTAGCAGGACACAAAGGAATAACAAAAACTTATCAAAGAATACGACAACATTACTATTGGGAAAATATGAAAAAGGAAATTCAAGATTACGTAATAACATGTAAGGAATGCCAATTGAAGAAACTCACAAGAATAAAAGCAAAGCAACCAATGGTACTTACAGACACACCAGGTAAAGCGTTCGATAAGGTTAGTATGGATATTATAGGTCCATTACCAAAAACCCAAAAGGGAAACGAATATATATCAACTATCCAAGACTTATTAACAAAATACTCAATTGGGATTCCACTAGGAGGAATCTCTTCAGCGGAGATAGCGGACGTTTTTGTAAAGCGATTTATTTGTCGTTTCGGGTCACCGAGAGCTATTCTCACTGATCAAGGAACGAACTTTACATCCTCACTAATGAAGAAAGTAGCAAAGAGATTCCGCATCAAACAATATACCACGACGGCATATCATCCACAAAGTAACGGTTCAATCGAAAGATCTCACCACGTGCTGATAGAATATCTCAAATTATACATTGAAAATTCCAAAAATTGGGACGAATGGGTAGAATTAGCTATGTTTTCCTATAATACCTCTGTACACGAAGGAACGAAATTCTCCCCGCACGAATTAGTTTTTGGACATCTAGCCAGAGAACCTACTGGTGAAGTAATAATCGAAGAGAACATGGAACCAACTTACGCAGAATATCTCGAAGATCTGTTCGATAAAATTAACACCGTACAACGAATGGCAAGAGAAAATTTGATAAAATCCAAACTAAGATCAAAAGAATATTACGACCGACGAATCAACCCCCAAGATTTAAAAGTAGGAGATTCGATATATTTACTAAAAGAACCCAGTAAAGGAAAATTCTCCGATCAATATACTGGACCATACAAAGTGCTAGAAATCTTGCAGAACCAAAACGTCAAGATCGAAGTAAAAGGGATTCCGCGAACGGTGCATTTAAACAAGTTAAAACTAGCGCATAATCGAAATAAGCAATGAATAAAGCGATTTCAGTGGGCAACGTAGTGCGGTAGTATATGTTATAGTGCTGTTCGTCGAATAATACAGATATCGAACACCTAAAAGGAAAAAGGAAAATTATTATACGTGTGTCAATTATTGCTTAAATATAAAACGTGTTAACTCAATGAACAATTAACTAGTGAAAGTGAAAGTTACCTTGTGAACAAGTGATCAACATACAAGAAAGTGTACGTGCAAGTATAGGTTATGGATCGTTGTTCGTGGAACACAATGTATGACAGCTACCTAAAATAAGTGAATAAATTAGTTTCAGTTGTCTCGGTGCAAAATACAAGGTTACTAAATGTTATAATTATATTATGGATAAATCAAAAGGAGGTGTAACACTGTTTGTCGAATAATACAGATAGCGAAAACCTAAAAAGAAAAAGGGAAAATTATTATGTGTACTCCAATTATTGTTTGAATATACAACATGTCGATTCAATAAATAATTAAAAGAGGGGAAGTGAAAGTTACCTTGTAAACAAGTAATCATCATACAAGAAGGTCTACATGCAAAATAGGTTATGGCTCCCTGCTTGCGGAACACCATGTACCAGCTGAAAATAAACGAACGAATTAACTTCAATTGCCTTAATGCAAAGAGCAGCATCGCTAAATGTTATAACGGTGCTGTGGAGGCGTGGCACTGTTCGTCGAATGACACAGATAGCGGAAACTTGGAAAAAGAAAAGAAGTTTATTACGAGTGTTCCAATTACTGTTTGAATGTAAAACGTGTTAGTTCAACGAATAACGAAAACAGTGAAAGTGCAACTTACCTCGTGAACAATCAATCACCATACAAGGAAGTGTACATGCATGGATTTCGCAGATTAACAAGAAGAAATAAAATAGCTGATAAATATAGAAAGTGGTTAGAAAATAATTAAGATAGATTAATTGAGAGTTAGTAATAAATATAACCGGAGTAAAAGGATATTTTATTATGTATTAATCTACGTAGTATTGTTATATTATTATATCTAACATGTAGAAATGGATTTTGTACGCATATATGTATATAATTCCAATCCAAGTAGTATTCATAATATTTATTTTCACTGATAACAAGTACGTAAAACCTAAAATAAAACAAAGGTATTAACAATAAAAAAAACAAAAAAAAAGAAAAAGGGGAAGAAGAAAAAAAAAGAAGAAAAAAAGGAAAGAAAAAAATATAATATATATAAATATAAAATTTTCTTTTTCTATAAAAGGTTATTCCTATTTCTGATAAACTCGAGAAATGAAAACATTATACCATGATACACTGACGCAAAGATACACCACACAGAAGAAACTAATAGAGAACGCTTTAAGCTTGGCAAACTTATCGCCCGACGAATTTGCATACACCATAACCAAAACCCAGGACACATGGCTTTGATTGTTATTTAATAAGGTTTTGGGTTTATAAAATAACGATTCACTTAGATTCGTTTTCTCCAATATATTTCAGTCTTATAACACGTCTTACCACACAGGAATCTCCAAGTCAATAGAACAACGTGGTCGACTTCTAAGACAAAAGAGCGTCGTTAGAAGTCGTACCAACTTAGCTTGTAGTAAGCAGCGATCGTACCAACTTAACATTTCTCAACACTCCCCTTTGATCGCTAGTTTCTACAAGCCCCATAGCTTTGGTAAATTGCTGAGTCTTAATCCTATTTAGGCCTTTGGTGAGAATGTCAGCCACATTCTCAGGACTAGGTACATAAGTATAATCTAGTATCCCCCTCGATACGCAGTTCTTAACGTAAAAGTAACGCACTTGGACGTGCTTAGAACTCTCAGCAACTATCTCGTCCTTTGACCATGAAATAGCTCCGATATTATCGCAGAATATCTTGCAGGGGCGAGGGCAATATGACAGTTGACCCAATTCCTTTAACAGTAAAGAAATCCACACTGTTTCCCTTGCTGCTTCCTGCATTGCCACAAATTCCGCTTCGCACGTCGATTGAGCTATAATCGGTTGTTTTTTGGATAGCCAGGATATCGCACCACCAGCGAGTATGAACACATACCCGCTCCTGGATTTCCTGTCTACCGTACAACCCGCAAAATCCGAGTCGCAAAACACCTTCAGAGGTTGCCCGGTCCTTTGGTATACTAACTTCAAGTCTTTGGTCTTTAGTAAATATCTGAATACCCGCTTCACTGCTTTCCAATCGGATACAGTCGGATTCGCGCATCTTTGGCTTAGTTTCCCTATTGCACACGCAACATCAGGACGACTTACAGTAGCTACATACATTATGTGCCCCACAGCTTGTTCATATAATTTACTGTCGAAAGGCTCATCACGTTCAATATCAAAACCAGCCTCACATTCTCTAGCTAGCGGTGTCGACACTCCCACCACCCCAACCTCACGAGTAATGTCAAACAGATCCAGCATTTGACCTATCTGTACAGATTGATCGAATACTACAGTGGTGCTGTTTGGCTTACTCAGGTGGATGGACAGAAATTGAGTGTCTACACCTAGCATTCTAACATCTAATTTGTCCTTAATCCTAGTTTTGAATATCTCAATCCACTCATTCGTCCCAAACACAAGGATGTCGTCCACATACACAGCTACAATAAATTTTTTAGACGCATCCACATACACGCATGGACCACTCACGCATGGGTTCAGACTCATACCTCTTAAAATGCTATTGATGTGTCTAAACCACATTCTTCCAGCTTGCTTCAGTCCATACAGGCTCTTTTTGAGCTTACACACAAATTTAGTTCTGTCTTTACCTGGAACTCTAAAGAGTTCTGGTTGCTCCATGTATATATCCTCATCCAGAGGGTTGTTGAGATACGCACATTCGGCGACTGGCTGTCGCCTCGAGCCCAAGCTCATTATCACAACTCTCGAACAATTACAATCGGATTGAATAACTACAATTGTTCAATTACAGACTCCGGTGTTCTTTCATCTCCGACATATATATATTTTTTACATTTGTAGTTGCGCACAGATTTTATTAAAGAAAAGTGTTAACAATGTGTTTTCATGATTTATTTCTCGCGACTGACTTCCATTAATCCCTAATATTCCTGTCGCCATACGCGTGTAAATCTAACATGGCTGCTCATAAATGTCATCAGTAAAGTTATAGTGAAGGGTCTTTAGTTCTGCTTGATATCGAAGTAATTTTCCGTCTGCCGTTCGTTTTTCCTTATTCTACCGCAATTAGAACATTTATTTATTAATATTGTTTTAAAGTGACAAAAGTATTGTTCGTGTGAATATACGTATATATATATATATATATATATATATATATATTTATGTTGTGTGTCATTTTAATATGGCTAATGTTTTGTAATTCTTCGATTGCGTTATTTATTGTTTTGAGTAGTTTATTTTATAGAGTATTCGATAATATAAAACATACGCGCCCACATATATATATATATATATATATATATATATATATATATATATACGTATTCATATGCATATTTCTCCTGGCAGTGTAGTATTCATACGAAATGAAATGTCAATTATTTATTTATCCTTTACCGGAATGTAGGCTAGTTTTAAGTATGTATCTTAGATTATCGATTTGAATCAATAATGTAGAATGCGCATACATTAATAGTAGTTTAGTTTAGAATATAATTTATATATTTATATATAGACATGCATGTTCCGTAATATAGTTCTTATTTTATAATTCTTTACCGGAATGTAGGCTAGTTTAGGTATGTATCTTAGATTATCGGTTTGATAGAATTCGCACACATATATATATTTCTGACAATGTAACCTTCATTTCTTTAATAATACAATATTGTATGTTTTATGTATTCGTTAAACTATTAGTTTTTGACTTCATGTATACTTATATTTCATAAATTGATAATATTGTATTTATTGCATAGTATTGGAAGCACTGTCTCTAATATTTACTAGGTTATTACATGTTCGGCATATATGTTTATACTTATATGTAACTCTCCAAATTGATTGATTGAAATATATTTATATATATATATATATTCCTGGCGTTTCAATTATTTTCCCCTTTTGTAGTTATTCTTATTTCCTGGTTTATTTAGAATTGTGTGTATATGTATTTTGTTTATTGGTTGGATCCGTTAATCGCCCTCGTTTTGTTAATCCTTCCTTTCGTTTCGTAGTGCCGTGTGTTCCTTTGTGCATTCAAATCCTTATTCGCGTGTTTTGTATAGAATGGTTTTCTTGTTCTTGTTACGGCGCGTGCGGAGCGCGGGACGTGACATCCCCGCCCTTGGAGTTCAAATTTCCAAAGGAAATTTGACTGATGGTATCTCTGAGTTCGCTCAAGGCGGACGTAGATGTCGTTGGTAGTTGAGTGACTACCGGTGTTATCGATATCCCTTGAGGTTGTGCTGTTTGATCATCGATATTTCGTCTTCTTTTGAGGTATAGTAGCGGGTGGGTGACTGAGCCGCATATTGCTCCTAATAGGGCGATTCCGCATTCGTAAGTTTCACGTAACTGGTATCCGTGTGCGGCTATATATATTATTGTCTTGATTAGTTTAAATATTGCGAGTATTCCAAATATTGCTGCACTGACAGTTCCAAATTCCATAAAACCAGTCCATAAGCTTGATACGGTATTTTTCGCTATTGTCGTTAATGTGTTTTGTCCATCATTCCCAGGATGTTTACTGTTCCAGGGACGATTGTTTTCAAGACGTTCAAGACTGCAGATTTTCTGCCGGGAACATGACGTGGTCCCGTAGTGCATCGAGGTCTTTTGGGTATACATTCCGCTCGTGGCCAACGACGATGGTGCTGAATATCGCCACGTTTGGCGCACGTCCGGGCGGAGTTCCTGTGGTGCGATTCCTTTGCCAAACGGGTAGTTCCGAGTAGCATTTTGTTGTATGTCGTACCTTTACTTGTACCGGAATGCATTTGACTATATGGACCGCTTCTCCTGCGATCAAAGCCATGTGTCCTGGGTTTTGGTTATGGTGTATGCAAATTCGTCGGGCGGTAAGTTTGCCAAGCTTAAAGCGTTCTCTATTAGTTTCTTCTGTGTGGTGTATCTTTGTGTCAGTGTATCATGGTATAATGTTTTCATTTCTCGAGTTTATCAGAAATAGGAATAACCTTTTATAGAAAAAGAAAATTTTATATTTATATATATTTGTTAAGGAAATTCGAGGATATGGGAATACAAATTATTGCCTACATTTCCCACACAACAGTTATACATCTATATTACTCTCTGAAGAACGTCTTGCACGCACGCTGGTCGCCAACCGACTATCCTAGATTCTTCTAACATCTGGCAACAGCCTTTTGTCTCCACTAAGACCTTGACGCCCTCTGGCCCTTACACACACACTCTCATGTACAATGTAAATGTATCACTTCCCTAACAATGTTATATTTTTCTTCTTTCCTTTTTTCTTCTTCCCCTTTTTCTTTTTTTTTTGTTTTTTTTTATTGTTAAAACCTTTGTTTTATTTTAAGTTTTACGTACTTGTTATCAGTGAAAATAAATATTATGAATACTACTTGGATTGTAATTATATACATATATGCGTACGTATTGGTAAGTAGTATAAATGAGATTTGTTTTATTGTTATAAATATATAAGTATATATCATCAATAGGAATAAATATCACAAATGTACCTTGTTTTCGAGTATATATACATATATGCGCGTGCAATGGTAAATATGACGGCTTATTTTTATGAGTCACTTGCATTATCAATGGAAGTGAATGTTATAAATATCGCCTACTTTACAACATGCGTGTATATATATATAGTGATGAACATAAGTGAAAATTATATGCATAGTTATAAATGTTGTTTGTTTACAGGTGGATAGCATCAGTGTTTGGTTTCGTGAGTGGCGTACAAATACTTTACAGTTCCACTGTGTGGATTGCTATTCATGTTCTTCCATCCGTCGTTCAGAAAATGGTTGATGAGTTCGCCATCAGTTCTGTACACACATATAAAAATAGTTAATGTATATATGTAGTATCGTGAGTGAGAGGCCTGGGAGTTGGCGGGTGAACCGCGTGGAATGTCGCGAGAGCCGAGGCGTTTGTTTTTGATCGCGTAGTTTTGGAAAGAGGAGACCTACGTGATCTTGGCCACGAGCGGTTGCCAAGGGACGGGAGAAAAGGAATCAACAAACGGAGTTTGCGAGTGGCGTTGCCGAGAGAGTGTTGATTGCATTTTGTGAAAGTCGAGTCGTTATCTGATTATTTAGTTGTGCTGTTTTCTGTACGTTTGGTGTGAATAGTTCAGGTTGAACAACAATCGTCTTTTTCTGTCCGATTAACATCTGTATCACCCATTCCTTGTAAATATATTATATCACGATATTACATTTTTGGGGGCTCGTCCGGGATTGGACAAGACAGAAAACGAAACGGTTTAACAGAGCTATTCGAGCTAGTTGTGAATTTACCGGTACGCGGTGCGATAAAAGACGATATCGTTGACTGTTTAAGTTTGTGTAGTGTGAAAAATGGCAAACGTTGGGGACGAACGATTGTCGGGTGAAGAGGGTTCGACGCTGGAGGAGCTGAGGAGTAAGCTCGCACGAATGAACCTCCCTATATCTGGTGCGAGGTCAGTGCTGATTGCAAGGCTGAATCGGGCGTGTAGGGCTGGACAATCGTATCCTAAGGGATCGACGGGCGGTGAAGAGCTAACCGGTCAACGAGATTTAGGAAATGTACAGAGAGCTGAGCGTGATTGTAACGAAGATGAAAATTTTGAGAAAATGAATACGAAGGAGTTGAAGGAGCGCCTCGCTAGTTTGGGTTTAAAAACGACGGGAAGAAAAGTAGAATTACGCGCACGGCTACAAGCGGCCATGGATGGTAATGACATATCGTCGGAAGAAGAAAGCGACGACGAAAGTGAGTATGAAGATGACAAAAAAGACGCAAGAGGATACAAGAGAGGTACGCGAAGGGTGTATCAGGACCGTGATGAATATTGTCGAAGGGCATGTGTTGGTTCGACACTGAGTTTTAGAGACGTCGAAGATGCATTAGAGTCGTTTAGTGGCAACAAAGGTGAAAATGTCGAACGATGGTTCGAGTCGTTCGAGGAAGTCGCTGATACGTGCATGTGGTCGGATGGGCAGAAGGCAGTCTACGCGAGGAAGCTGCTGAAGGGATCAGCGAAAATATTTGCGAGCTTCGAGTGTCATGCCAGGACTTGGCATGAGTTGAAGAGGGGGCTAGTGAAAGAATTTTCGAGGAAAGTCAACAGTAGGCAAGTACATCAGAAACTTGAAGAAACAAAAAAGGAGAGTGATGAAGCATGTTTGGCTTACATGTACCGCATGCTCGAAATAGCCAACCATGTGGACATAGAGGAGGAAGCAAAGGTGGAATACATCGTGGATGGAATAATAGACGACGAGAACAATAAGGCTATATTGTACGGCGCTACATCAATCAAAGAGTTGAGGAAGAGGTTAGTGATGTACGAAGAGCAGAAGAGTCGCAGAATAAAGTCGATTGTGAAGCCGGCTAAAACCCAGAAGAACGGGAAGCCCAGTCAATCTGTAGATGCAATGAAGAAAAGAAGATGCTTCATTTGCGGTAGTGAGGATCATCTAAGTGTTAAGTGTCCGGAGAGGGGAGAAGGTGTTAGGTGTTCCGAGTGCAGCGGATTTGGACATATTGCAGCGAGGTGTACGGCACGACCGAAAGAGACTTGCGTAGTGTCAAGATCCGAAAAGGGGAAGTATGTGAAGGAAGTGGCGATAGATGATTGTAGGTTTGTGGCACTAGTGGATACGGGTAGTGATCTCACGTTCATTCGATCAGACGAGTATGCGAGGTTAGGGTCACCACCCCTAGGTAAATGCACGCTTAAGTTCGACGGTGTTGGTTCCGCTGGCAATGAGACCTGGGGTGAATTCACCAAGGTAATGACGGTTGATGGGTGTAAACTGCCAATCACTTTGCACGTTGTTTCAAACAAAATATTGACGAAGCACGGCCTGTTGTTAGGCACTGATTTTCTGGATCAGGTAGAGTTACGGGTTAAACGAGGCGAAGTGACTTTCTTGCGGCTTGACGAACAGACTAACAAAGACGTGCCGGATGTGTTTAGAGTTAACGTGGTAGAACAGACCGACGAAACAGACCTAACACACGTACGGGAACCGCATTATCGTGAAGCGATTCGCGATATCGTTAGGGGGTATAGGCCGGAGAAAAAGCGGGACGTTGGGATAACGGCAAAAATCGTTTTAAAGAGTGACAAACCTGTGGTTCGAAGGCCGCGAAGATTGGCGCCTTCGGAGAAAAAAGAGGTGGACGAGTTGATGGAATTATGGACAAATGAAGGTACAATAAAACCGTCAAACTCAGAATATGCAAGTCCCATAGTTGTAGTTAGAAAGAAAGATGGTTCTATCAGAGTCTGTGTTGATTTTCGCGAGCTTAATGAACTTATTGAGTGTCCACATTTCCCATTGCCTTCAATTGATGATATTTTAGATGCATTGCAAGGTACTCAGTTTTTCACAACGTTGGATTTAAAGAATGGTTTTTTTCACGTGTGTTTAGACAAAGACAGCCGAAAATATACATCTTTCGTTACGCCATCGGGGCAATATGAATTTTTGAAGTTGCCGTTTGGTTTAAAGATTTCACCCATTGTGTTTCAGAAGTATATTTCGATGATCTTTAAGGAACTAGTAGGTAAAGGTATTGTTATCGTGTATATGGATGACATTATTATTCTTGCAAAGAATTTAGAGGAGGCGTGGGAACGTTTGCAAATGGTCATAGAGTTAGCTGAGCAGTATGGGCTAATTATAAACTGGGGAAAATGTCGTTTTCTGCAGCAGGAAATTGAATATTTGGGGTATATAGTCTCAAAAAATACCATAAGGCCGTCTACACATAAAACTAGGGCAGTAGCAAACTTTCCCAAGCCAACATCTGTTAAAAAGGTTCAGAGTTTTTTGGGACTTACGGGGTACTTTCGAAAATTTATTAGGGGATACGCGAAGATTGCTAAGCCTTTGACGGATTTGTTGAAAAAGGAGGTAAAATTTCAGTTCGGCGATCGAGAAGTAGAGGCCTTTGAAATCTTGAAAACAGCGCTTGTCAACGAACCAGTGTTAAAGTTGTATAGAATGGGCGCGGAGACTGAGTTGCATACAGACGCGTCCGCAGAGGGTTACGGAGCAATTTTAATGCAACTAGATCTGGACGATGGAAAATTCCATCCGGTCTACTTTGCCAGCAGAAAAACAACTCCCGCCGAGGCAAAGTACACCAGTTACGAACTGGAAGTACTAGCAATTGTAAAAGCGTTGAACAAGTTTAGAATATATCTGTTAGGTATGCCGTTTACTATCGTCACGGATTGCCAAGCGTTTGCTATGACAATGAAAAAGAAAGATTTGTGTGCGCGTGTAGCCAGATGGGCCTTGTTACTAGACGAGTTTAAGTATCAGGTGTGTCATAGGCCAGGTAAAAGCATGCAGCATGTGGATGCTCTGAGTAGAAACCCCCTGCCGAGCACTATGTATGTAACGGAAAGTGAAGACGGGCTGATTGCACGGTTGAGAAGTGCACAGAACAAGGACGTCGAAGTCCGTAGGATTTTAGACGCCGCAACGTGCAATCAGGTCGATGGGTATGTAATAAGGAACAATATTTTGTATAAAGAGTGTAAGGATGATGTGTTAATAGTAGTACCGAAGGCTATGCAGGTTCAGGTAGTCAGGCAGGCGCACGAGCGTGGGCATTTTGGGGTCACCAAAACAGAAGCTATAGTCAAGAAGGACTTTTGGTTTAAGGGGCTACGTAAAAAGGTCGAGCATGTGGTATCTAACTGTCTCGATTGTATCCTAGCCGAACGAAAATTGGGCAAGCAAGAGGGATATCTAAATCCGTTAGACAAAGGTGACACACCGTTAGACACTTACCATATTGACCATGCGGGCCCTATGACAGCTACAAAGAAAAGATACGCACACATCTTTGTAGTAGTGGATGCGTTCACGAAGTTTACGTGGCTTTATCCTACTAGATCTACTGATACCGCGGATGTTATCGATCGACTGAAGAAGCAAGCGGCTGTTTTTGGGAACCCACGACGAATTATCTCTGATCGGGGAACAGCGTTCACATCCAACGCGTTCCAAGAGTATTGCGAAGAAGAAAATATAAAGCATTTATTAGTCACGACGGGGGCGCCGAGGGGGAACGGGCAGGTAGAGAGGGTAAACAGGACACTCATACCTTTACTAAGTAAACTGACTGCCCCTAAACCCGATGATTGGTATAAACATGTCGACCAAGTACAGAAATACCTGAATTTTACATTAAACAGGAGCACGGGAAAAACTCCTTTCCAGCTACTTGTCGGGGTCGAGATGCAAACTAAAGAAGACCCACAGATCCGAAAATTGGTTGAAGAAGAATGGGTGGTGGAATTCGAAGAGCAACGTCGTGAACTGCGCGAGGACGCGAAAAAGAAAATTGCTGCTACTCAAGAGGAAAATCGGAGGCACTACAACAAAAGAAGAAAAGGTGCGAAACAGTACCTAAGTGGAGAGTTGGTGGCCATAAAGAGAACGCAGTTTGGCCCAGGATTAAAACTGGGAGGAAGATTTTTGGGTCCGTACCGGATAGTGCGAGCAATGCGGAATGATCGCTACATTGTGGAGAAGGTAGGAGAGCATGAGGGGCCAAAACGGTCATCAACTACTGCTGATTTTATGAAACCTTGGGTCATAAACGCCGAAAGTGACGCATCTGATGACAGAGAGATAGAAGGCAACATCTGAGGGCAGAAGTTATTGCAGGATGACAGAGTGTAGTATCGTGAGTGAGAGGCCTGGGAGTTGGCGGGTGAACCGCGTGGAATGTCGCGAGAGCCGAGGCGATTGTTTTTGATCGCGTAGTTTTGGAAAGAGGAGACCTACGTGATCTTGGCCACGAGCGGTTGCCAAGGGACGGGAGAAAAGGAATCAACAAACGGAGTTTGCGAGTGGCGTTGCCGAGAGAGTGTTGATTGCATTTTGTGAAAGTCGAGTCGTTATCTAATTATTTAGTTGTGCTGTTTTCTGTACGTTTGGTGTGAATAGTTCAGGTTGAACAACAATCGTCTTTTTCTGTCCGATTAACATCTGTATCATCCATTCCTTGTAAATATATTATATCACGATATTACATATATGTCGGAGATGAAAAGAACACCGGAACCTTTGGAATTTTGGATAACCCCGCAACATTGTAACCTAGAGTCTACTATAGCTGTAATCAAACAATTGTAGTTATTCAACCCGATTGTAATTATTCGAGAATTGTGATAATGAGCTTGGGCTCGAGGCGACAGTCAGTCGCCGAACGTAGCCGCGGTCACGGGATGAACGTTTTGCCTAACAAGGTACGGAGTAATTCTATAGCTCTCCTTAAAAGAAATATTCGTGGCGACACGCGACAGTAAACATTCCAACGGTTTCTGTCCCGTGGCTCGCCACACGCAGACCCTATTCTTCGAGTAAGATGATTGCCAGATGTCGATGCGTCTCCGCAGTACATGTTCGGCTAGCCCGAGGGCCCGTAATAAATCTTAAGGTTTAGTTAACTAAAGTCCTTCAAACAGACAAACAGTCTTTGTCCCAGCTACGGGAAGATAGGGGAGACATATTTTTTAACGAACGGCGTCTCCCACTAGCAACTTTCCCTCGAGGGCGGCTAACATCCTTTTCTAACCACCGATATAGAGATTGACCAATTAGCAGCAACGCCAATTTCCCTTACTTTCTGAACGAAGGCTTTTCTCGACGAATCCGATGATCTCGTGTCCTTAGACACACCCCATTATAGTTTTCCTCTGTGGCATCATCGGGACAGGAAAGGCATTCTCGCTCGCGATCTCATCGATCAAGGAGTAACGCCTTCGCGATCAGTGATTATTTTTCAGACTTAGACTTTGTGTGAACGTTCTGTCGTCATCCCGTTGGCCGCGGATTCGTTATTGAGCCCGAGAACATCGTCACTAGCGTCGCGAGTGCCGAACCGCTGTGATCAACTGTTAAGACTGTAATAATTCTATCATTGCAATAAACTACGCCTGTGTGTACTGTATCAATGGCTAATCCTCGAGAAGATTCATTTGACGCCCACAACCCCATTCCCAGTGATGATCCGACATCAGAAGTGGGATTCGAACGGTTGCGAACGCTGGAAGGGCAGGTCGCTGCCATGAGCAACCTGATGCATACGCTAATGCAACGACCAAATACGGGAATCACCAAATTCCCACATTTTAACCCAGAAGTCGCAGGCGCCGACCCAGCCGCATGGTGCGCGGCTGTTAGTATGGCCATGGAGGACAACCCCCTGCGAGGTGGCGCGCTATACTCTGCCTTAAGTGACTCTCTACAGGGTTCTGCAGCACATTGGCTGGCGCGAACAACGGGAAACGGAGAAATTACTTGGCCTAAAGTTAAGGAACGATTCCTTACACAGTTCGGTGGCCGAGAGACGACGTCCTCATCGTTAATCAAGGTATCCAGGGAACCGCGGGGAGCGGGCGAATCCACGGGGGCGTTTGCCGGCCGTGTCCGCTCTCTCCTGCAGATGCGGTGGCAACATTCTACGCTAGACGAAATACTTAACGCTGTCACTCTCTACATATTAATTCCACACGACCAACGTCTTAAACGACTGGCCCTCACGAGCGATATCAGAACGGAGGACCAATTCCTGAGCGAAATGCGACCCTTTTGTTACGAAGAAGAGTCGACATCTTCGCCGAGATATGCACCGGCGGAACCCGAAGCTAAGCGACGCAAGTTATCGGGCCACCAGACGAGGTGTCATTACTGTGGTACTCTCGGACACAGAATCAAGGACTGCCGCAAGAGGATGCAGGGCGAACAACAGAGGGATGCACGACGCCAGGAAGGAAACCGACCGGCCGCACCGTCCAAGGTGGTCTGCTACAGGTGTCATGCGGAAGGCCATATCGCACCTAACTGCCCGGCACGACGGGACGGTAGACCAGGCCTCAAGGATGAGCGTAAAGTCAACTCCTGCGTGGTGGAGTCCCCAGCCGGTAGTCTAAGTCATCTGGGTGAGTCGTTCCCATTTTACTTCGATTCCGGAGCCGAGTGCTCATTAATTAGAGAATCTGTCGCTCCGAAATTCTCCGGAAGGAGAACGACAGATATAGTAGTTATGCGAGGAATAGGAAACACTTGCGTTAAGAGTACCTCCCAGATCTTATCTACGGTGCGCATTAACTGTTTTACATTGGAGATAACCTTCCACGTTCTGGCCGATAGTCACTTACATTATGATATCATGATTGGCCGCGAGATCTTAAGCCAGGGTTTTGATGTAACTATTACACGGAATAGCGTCGATATTTGTAAAACGAAGACTATTAATGCCTGTAGTAAAACCCCCGAGGACGAGATCAATATCAATGCGGTTGACACTGACGTAGTTGGCAACGATAAAAGTCGGTTAATTTCTGTCCTCGAGAAATTCAAAGATTCATTCATTACGGGCTTCCCACGTACTCGCGTAAGCACGGGCCAGTTAGAAATACGGTTAATCGATCCTAATGTTACCGTGCAAAGAAGCCCCTACCGACTTAGCGAAGAAGAGCGTAGGATAGTGCGTGAGAGAATAGACGAGTTAATTAGAGCAAAAATCGTGAGGCCGAGCAGCTCGCCGTTCGCGAGCCCTGTCTTACTTGTAAAGAAGAAAGACGGCTCAGATAGACTGTGCGTAGATTTTCGGGCACTAAATAAAAATACGGTCGCGGACCGGTATCCCCTACCCCTCATCGCGGATCAAATCGCGAGATTGCAGAAGGCGAGATACTTCATTAGCCTGGACATGGCCAGCGGATTCCATCAAATTCCCATTCATCCTAATTCGACGGAATATACGGCGTTCGTTACACCCGACGGGCAATACGAATACGTGACTATGCCGTTCGGTTTGAAAAACGCACCATCCGTTTTCCAAAGGGCCATTCTCAACGCCTTAGGCGACCTCGCGTATTCGTTCGTTGTTGTTTACTTGGACGACGTCCTAATTATCGCCGACTCAATCGATCAAGCTCTAGAAAGGTTAAGCACCGTATTAGATACCCTCGTGAAAGCCGGATTCTCCTTTAACTTTTCGAAATGCTCCTTTTTAAAGACATCGGTACTCTACTTGGGATACGTAATCCGTAACGGAGAAGTCCGTCCAAACCCGGGTAAAATACAAGCCTTGAGTTCTTTACCTGCACCGTCGACCGTCACACAACTTAGACAATTCATAGGTTTGGCCTCTTATTTCCGAAGCTTCATTCCCAAATTTTCACAAGTAATGAAACCCCTGTACGCACTTACCTCGAGTAACAAGAATATATCTTGGACGGATAGGCACGAACAGATAAGACAAAAGGTAATTTCCGTCCTGACTGACGCGCCGGTTCTGATGATATTTGACCCCAATTACCCCATAGAACTACATACGGACGCTAGCTCGGAAGGATATGGAGCCATTCTAATGCACAGGGTCGAAGGCAAAAATCGAGTAGTGGAGTATTATAGCAAAAGGACTAGCCCTGCGGAATCTAGGTATCATTCCTACGAATTGGAAACGTTAGCGGTTGTAAACGCCGTCAAACACTTCCGTCATTACTTACACGGACGAGAATTTCTCGTCGTCACCGATTGCAACTCCCTGAAAGCATCCAGTAGTAAGGTACACTTGAACGACAGGGTTTACAGATGGTGGGCTTACCTGCAAACTTTTACCTTCGACATTATGTACCGGGAAGGTAAACGAATGGCCCACGTAGATTTCTTTTCGCGAAATCCCGTAGACTTGGATCGCAGTACGTTTAGCAAAATCGTAGAGAAAGAAATTAACCTAACCGAAATCTCCGACGATTGGCTACTAGCGGAACAACGTCGCGACCCACAAATTGCCGAGATCGTCGATAAATTGCAGAACGAAGAGCTCGCGGAAGATGTCGCGAATACGTATGAGTTACGGTCCGGCACCCTTCACCGTAAAATACAGAGAAAAGGTAGAACTCTCTGCCTGCCCATCGTTCCGAGAGGGTTTAGGTGGTCTGTTATTAACCATGTGCACCAGTCCATTATGCACTTAGGTTGGGATAAAACGCTTGAGAAACTGTACGAGTATTACTGGTTCGAAGGAATGGCGAAGTATGTTCGCAAATTCGTAGAGAACTGTCATGCTTGTCGAGTTTCAAAGGCGAGTTCGGGTAGAGTACAAGCCGAACTACACCCCATACCTAAGACCAGTATACCTTGGCATACGGTTCATATGGACATAACGGGCAAACTAAGCGGTAAAAACGATTCGAAGGAATACGTCGTTGTGTTGGTCGACGCCTTCACCAAGTTCGTATATTTGCACCATACCCGTAAGTTAGACTCCGTTAACACCATTAAAGCGCTTAAGTCCGCTATATTTTTGTTCGGCAGTCCCTGCCGGATAATAGCGGATCAGGGAAGATGTTTTACGGGCAAAGAATTTCGCGACTTTTGTCAAAGTAAACACATAAAACTCCATTTAATTGCGACCGGAGCTAGTAGGGCCAACGGGCAGGTAGAGCGTATTATGAGTACGCTAAAAAACATGTTCACAACAATAGAAACCACCGGGCGGTCCTGGCAAGACGCGATCGGGGAAATACAACTAGCCTTGAATTGTACCACCAACCGCGTGACTAAGTCAAGCCCGTTGGAACTACTAATCGGTAAAACAGCGAGACCCTACGGCTTATCCCTACCCGACAGTATCGAAGAAAGAGAGGTAAATATCTCCCATGTAAGACAGCAGGCGATAAAGAATATAGAAGCAAGCGCCAAATACGATAAGGATAGGTTCGACGAAAACAAAGCTAAAATAGTTAGGTTCAACCTTGGCGATTTCGTATTACGCAAGAACGAGGAACGGAACCAGACGAAGTTAGATCCGAAATTCAGGGGTCCGTTCGTAATAGCAGAGATTTTGGAAGGAGATAGATATACCCTAAAGACCTTAGACGGCAAACGATCATATAAGGACAGACACGACAGACTGAGAAAGATGCCAGAAGGTTGCGTCCCTGCTGAGTTAGACGTCTGCGGTGATGACGACGGCGGTGATAATAACGATGCAAGTACACTGACCTCAGAGGATCATTAACACTGCGTTGTGGTCATAGTAATACACCGAGTGGGTTTATGTGCTTTTGTTGTAACCCGGTGAGTGGGTTGATGTGCTTTTGTTGTAACCCGGTGAGTGGGTTGATGTGCTTTTGTTGTAACCCGTTGAGTGGGTTGATGTGCTTTTGTTGTAACCCGTTGAGTGGGTTGATGTGTTTCTGTTGTAGCCCGTTGAGTGGGTTGATGTGCTTTTGTTGTAACCCGTTGAGTGGGTTGATATGCTTTTTGTTGTAACCCGTTGAGTGGGGTTACGTGCTTTTGTTGTAACCCGTTGAGTGGGCTTACGTACTTTCTGGGTGTAATGCACCCAACGTGGCAATATGATCCAACAAACTGAGGTTCACCAGTGTACGAAATCGAAAATGATCTGTTGTGTCATTACGGTCTGACTGACGACTCACAGAACGCACCTGACACTTTGAGTACAAGTTATAACATATTAATTCCTATTCTCTTTTATTTTTCTGTTGTCAAACCTCCGAACGAAACTTTGTTATTGCACTGGACCCTTGACTTACTTAGACATTTAGTTAAATCGTAAACAATGTCGGTTGTAGCGAATCTAATGTAAGAAATACGATATTTTAGTTACACACGAGGACGTGTGATAGTCAGGATGGCCGTGTCGGAGATGAAAAGAACACCGGAACCTTTGGAATTTTGGATAACCCCGCAACATTGTAACCTAGAGTCTACTATAGCTGTAATCAAACAATTGTAGTTATTCAACCCGATTGTAATTATTCGAGAATTGTGATAATGAGCTTGGGCTCGAGGCGACAGTCAGTCGCCGAACGTAGCCGCGGTCACGGGATGAACGTTTTGCCTAACAAGGTACGGAGTAATTCTATAGCTCTCCTTAAAAGAAATATTCGTGGCGACACGCGACAGTAAACATTCCAACGGTTTCTGTCCCGTGGCTCGCCACACGCAGACCCTATTCTTCGAGTAAGATGATTGCCAGATGTCGATGCGTCTCCGCAGTACATGTTCGGCTAGCCCGAGGGCCCGTAATAAATCTTAAGGTTTAGTTAACTAAAGTCCTTCAAACAGACAAACAGTCTTTGTCCCAGCTACGGGAAGATAGGGGAGACATATTTTTTAACGAACGGCGTCTCCCACTAGCAACTTTCCCTCGAGGGCGGCTAACATCCTTTTCTAACCACCGATATAGAGATTGACCAATTAGCAGCAACGCCAATTTCCCTTACTTTCTGAACGAAGGCTTTTCTCGACGAATCCGATGATCTCGTGTCCTTAGACACACCCCATTATAGTTTTCCTCTGTGGCATCATCGGGACAGGAAAGGCATTCTCGCTCGCGATCTCATCGATCAAGGAGTAACGCCTTCGCGATCAGTGATTATTTTTCAGACTTAGACTTTGTGTGAACGTTCTGTCGTCATCCCGTTGGCCGCGGATTCGTTATTGAGCCCGAGAACATCGTCACTAGCGTCGCGAGTGCCGAACCGCTGTGATCAACTGTTAAGACTGTAATAATTCTATCATTGCAATAAACTACGCCTGTGTGTACTGTATCAATGGCTAATCCTCGAGAAGATTCATTTGACGCCCACAACCCCATTCCCAGTGATGATCCGACATATATATACTATTTATTTATTTTTTTATATATATAATTTTCGTTTGGATCTGTTCCTTTGTACGAATACTGTATCCCTGTATATAATATAATATGTATAATATGTTATAATTATGTTAGTTGTTATTTATTATATATAGTTTCCTTAACTCTCTCCCCCTTTTTCTTGTTTTTTTTTTTTTTTTTTATTAGTACCTAACATTGCTATTATGATGCTGTATTGTATTGCATTGGCTGTTATTTGTATGTGCGCGCGACGAATTTTTCAACATGGTCGCTCGCGTGTCTCTTTGGTATGGCGTTGGTTTAATGTCAACAGTAACGTGTTGTTGAAATAACTAATTAATTGTTAATCACTATAATTTTATTTAGAAGTGTTTTGTAATATTGTTTTGTGTTTCATGATATTGTGTGTGTCAATACCGTGTGCTACTTTAATGCGATAGCGTGGATTGTATTGTTACCGAATTTCAATAATCATTGTTTCGATTATACGTGACTTGCATTTATGTAAGTCTCGTTTAATTTAGTTAATGTTTTGTGTATTGTGTTACCAGTTATTTCGTGTAGCATAACTTTATTCCTTTGCACCGAGTTCAGTCATGTCTTGTCGTTAATATTTAGTTAGTCTATCTTGATTAATATATATATTTAACAAATATTTAAGAAACAATGGCGAGTGTAGTGGAATCGTTGGACGAAGAAATGGTTTTGACATTGTCGGAAAAGCTTAAAGCATGGGATGCGAACTTTCCCGATATGAGTGCAAAACTCGCCGAATTACAAAGCGGCTTATTCGAACTTAAAACAAAACAAGAACCTAAAACACCCGTATCGCCGCCGACAACGCAACAAGAGACGGTCCAGCCGAGTGGACATACCCAGCCAATTAAGCTAAAAGATGCGATCGAATCGGTGCCAGTGTTTGACGGATATCGACCATCGGTATTCCACTTTTTAAGAGCTTGTGAGCGCGCGCGAAATATGATTCCCAGATATCAAGAACCTCAATTGGTAAAATTGTTAGTAAATAAGCTCCGTGGACACGCGCTCCTCGCCATCGAAGACACAGAATTAATGAGTCTAAACGATTTCGGAAACAAATTAAAGGATCTATTCGGCCCAAAGAAATTTCTTAACGAATATAAAGGGGAATTAGGAACGATATTTCAACGACCCGGGGAAGACATATTACATTATATGGATCGCGTTAGAAATCTTAGATTGGCAATAATGGACGGAGAAAGAGGCGACTACGGCATCATATCCCCCGATATCCAAGATACTATAGATTGGGAAACGAAAGAAGCTTTCGTTAAAGGACTTCCGAACTAGGTATATGTGCGAGTAAAAATAGCAGGGTACCATACTTTAGAAGATGCGTATCGTCAAGCCGTCAAAGCAACACACGAATTGAAACAAATAACCGATAGAACGCGACCCCAACGACCGACACCCTCGAACTATTACAGACGCGACAACGCACATCCTTCGAACACTAACAACAATATCAGGAACAACCGCCAAGATCGAAGATCGCTACCTCCATCGCAGAATTTTTTGAATTCTACAAGACAAAATATCACGTGTAACTATTGCAAAAAACCCGGGCATCTAGTGAAAGACTGTTACAAATTTAAAGCCCGAGTAGATGCCGGATTAATCGTACCCTATGCTTCGAGACCATCGGGAAACCAAACACGTCCTTCGGGAGAATGGGGCGAGCCACGAAGGAACGATACGCCGAATCGCCCAAGAGTACAGGCGGCAACCAGGCGACCGGCGCCGACGGCAACAAACACAACAAGGACAGCCACCCCCGCGAGATCGACTCCACCACCCATAACGAGAGACAGAGCGAACGCAATGCCGACCATAAGATCGAACGAACAACCACTAAATATTGTGGGGGAGTCATCCCACAACCAAACGAGGTCACAGACAGAGAATCCAGAATCTCAAGGCAAAAGGAAAAGAGTGAAGCACAAGCAACCGGCGAAGGAAAATCATCAGGAGTTGAATTCAGATTCGGAAGGCGACCTCTCCGAATTATTTCAATAAAATTTAACGATTCCCCAACGACCCCAACTGCACGAATAGTTTCCCCAGATCTAAAGACTAAGACGAGTTTATTATTAGACTCTGGATCGGAAATCAACATTATCAAGAAACCTGCTATACTCGATTCAGCCATCATCGACGAAAAGGAATCAATCGAAGTGCGAGGAATTACGGCAACGAGCCTGGTCTTCTTAGGGCAGACGGTAATACAGGTTGCGGGCCATCCGGTTGTTTTTCATGTAGTCGATGATTCATTGCTAATCGATCAAGACGGAATCCTAGGATCCGAATTTTTTGCAGGTTGTAAGGCTCGTTTAGATTATGAGGGAAAACATATCAGATGGGGAAATATTTATATTCCCTTCGATACTAAAGAAAAAATAATTATACCGAAGCGAAGTTCAATAACGTGTTCGATTAATATCGCTAATCCAGAGATAAAAGAGGGATTTATTCCAAGAATCGAGCCGAACAAGGGAATCTATGTTGGTAATGCAGTTGTGAGGAATCATAAAGGAAAAGGTTACATAAGAGTAATAAATACTACTTCGAGAGATTACGTATTTACAACACCAACGATGGTAATTAAAGAATTTGAAAATCCCCCCCCCCGCCCCCCGCTTCCTAGGACAGCGTGCAATACAGTTCTAAGATCGGAGGAAAGTAGATACGATAAAATAAATGAGTTACTACGACTCGAACATTTGAACGAAGAAGAAAAGGAAAATGCTAGAAAATTGATTCGTAATAATCAAGATAGGTTTCATATTCCAGGAGATACATTGGAAGCAACCGAAGTTCTGGAACATAGGATAATTACAACGGATAATATACCCATCAATACTAAACAGTATCGATATCCACCAATACATCGAGAAGAAATAAATCGACAGGTCCAAGAACTACTAGATACGGACGTAGTGGAACCATCAATATCTCCATATAACTCCCCGTTATGGATTGTGCCCAAAAACCCGATTCGCAATAAGCGCTGAAATAAGCGCTGGAGATTAGTCATCGATTATAGAAAATTGAACGATAAAACGATTGGCGATGCCTTCCCACTACCCAACATTACAGAAATATTGGATCAATTAGGAAGTGCAAAATATTTTTCCACGTTTGACTTGGCATCGGGCTTTCACCAGATCTGTATGTCACAGGAAGATGCCCACAAAACTGCATTTTCGACACCATACGGGCATTTTCAATTCAAAAGAATGCCCTTTGGATTAAAAGATGCCCCAGCAACATTTCAACGTTTGATGAATTCAATATTATCTGGTCTGCAAGGAATAGAACTATTCGTCTATCTGGATGACATAGCGATTTATTCCACGTCTCTCCAAGAACACGAAATTAAATTTAATAAATTAATGGAAAGACTGAGGAAAGCTAAATTACGATTACAACCTGATAAGTGCGAATTTTTACGACACGAGGTGAATTATTTAGGACATATAATTAGTGAGGATGGCGTGAAACCCGACCCAAAGAAAGTCGAAGCCGTATCAAAATTTCCACGACCAAAGAGGGCGAAAAATATCAAACAATTTCTGGGACTAGCAGGATATTACAGAAGATTTATACCCCGATTTCCCCAAGGTCGCGAAACCATTGACACAACTATTAAAGAAAGACACTCCCTTTAAATGGACAGAAAATCAAGAAAACGCATTCAATAATTTAAAGACAGCGTTAGTGACGAAACCCATCCTGCAATATCCAGACTTTTCTAAACCCTTTAACCTTACTACAGACGCATCAGGATATGCAATAAGCGGTGTACTGAGTCAAGGGCCAATCGGAAAGGATTTGCCGATTGCGTATGCCTCAAGGCTATTAAATCCCGCCGAACAAAACTACTCTACCATAGAAAAGGAGTGTCTGGCAATTGTTTACAGCGCAATGCACTTCCGACCGTATCTTTACGGAAGAAAGTTTACCATCGTAACCGATCATAAACCTTTAGTGTGGATGCATTCTATCAAAGATCCTACTTCAAGAATTTGGAAATGGAAATTAAAGTTATCGGACTTCGAATTTGATATTGTATACAAAGAAGGCAGGGCGAACGCAAACGCAGACGCATTATCTAGGAACCCTCCGGAAGTTTGTTTACCAATCAGAAAGAGAGAGGAAGTCTCACCGATTCGCTATCCTGTCTCAAAAAGATTCGAAATAGATACGTCAACCGAAGACTCTCCCATATTCGAAGCTAAACCACACGTCTTGCCTCAATCCAGTGATTCTAAAAATCAAGGAAAGGGTTTTAACCGAAAACATTTTACAATAGAAGAAACCCCCATAAAATATTTAGACCAAGCATTAGCAGAAATCGATGTAAGTACAGATAGAGAAATAACCAATCGAGAAAAAGAAGGCACGGATACAACAAGCGAAAAAGAGACCTCCACTGTAATTCCAGAACTAATTCAACAACGAGAAAAGGACACGAGACCTACGATAATTGCGGAACTAAGAATTTCAGAAACCCGAGACTCAATTGCGAGAGTAAATGACCATAAAGTAGTATTTATAGATATACATGGCAATCCGATAGATAAAGGAGCCTTAGAAATGAAGGAAACGGGAAAATTACCTCGTTATGAAGATTTAATGTTAGAAAAAGCAAGATTGAATTACGATTCTGGAAAATACATTGTATTCCTACCGATAAAGGAAAATAGAAATATTCCAATAACACCAGAAAATTTATTAAACTCGCTAAGATCTCTATTAGACGCAATAAATGAAAAACAGTTAACTTCGTTCAGCATTAGCAAAGGAAACTTGGAGGAAATACCCTGGCGATATACAATCAGAAAATTAAAGGAAATATTTATGGAAAAAACCTTAACCATCACCATTTGCACTGGGGAAGTAATTACCCCATCTGTGGAAGCGCGGAACAACATAATACGAGAAAAACATGAATCAAGCGTAGCAGGACACAAAGGAATAACAAAAACTTATCAAAGAATACGACAACATTACTATTGGGAAAATATGAAAAAGGAAATTCAAGATTACGTAATAACATGTAAGGAATGCCAATTGAAGAAACTCACAAGAATAAAAGCAAAGCAACCAATGGTACTTACAGACACACCAGGTAAAGCGTTCGATAAGGTTAGTATGGATATTATAGGTCCATTACCAAAAACCCAAAAGGGAAACGAATATATATCAACTATCCAAGACTTATTAACAAAATACTCAATTGGGATTCCACTAGGAGGAATCTCTTCAGCGGAGATAGCGGACGTTTTTGTAAAGCGATTTATTTGTCGTTTCGGGTCACCGAGAGCTATTCTCACTGATCAAGGAACGAACTTTACATCCTCACTAATGAAGAAAGTAGCAAAGAGATTCCGCATCAAACAATATACCACGACGGCATATCATCCACAAAGTAACGGTTCAATCGAAAGATCTCACCACGTGCTGATAGAATATCTCAAATTATACATTGAAAATTCCAAAAATTGGGACGAATGGGTAGAATTAGCTATGTTTTCCTATAATACCTCTGTACACGAAGGAACGAAATTCTCCCCGCACGAATTAGTTTTTGGACATCTAGCCAGAGAACCTACTGGTGAAGTAATAATCGAAGAGAACATGGAACCAACTTACGCAGAATATCTCGAAGATCTGTTCGATAAAATTAACACCGTACAACGAATGGCAAGAGAAAATTTGATAAAATCCAAACTAAGATCAAAAGAATATTACGACCGACGAATCAACCCCCAAGATTTTAAAGTAGGAGATTCGATATATTTACTAAAAGAACCCAGTAAAGGAAAATTCTCCGATCAATATACTGGACCATACAAAGTGCTAGAAATCTTGCAGAACCAAAACGTCAAGATCGAAGTAAAAGGGATTCCGCGAACGGTGCATTTAAACAAGTTAAAACTAGCGCATAATCGAAATAAGCAATGAATAAAGCGATTTCAGTGGGCAACGTAGTGCGGTAGTATATGTTATAGTGCTGTTCGTCGAATAATACAGATATCGAACACCTAAAAGGAAAAAGGAAAATTATTATACGTGTGTCAATTATTGCTTAAATATAAAACGTGTTAACTCAATGAACAATTAACTAGTGAAAGTGAAAGTTACCTTGTGAACAAGTGATCAACATACAAGAAAGTGTACGTGCAAGTATAGGTTATGGATCGTTGTTCGTGGAACACAATGTATGACAGCTACCTAAAATAAGTGAATAAATTAGTTTCAGTTGTCTCGGTGCAAAATACAAGGTTACTAAATGTTATAATTATATTATGGATAAATCAAAAGGAGGTGTAACACTGTTCGTCGAATAATACAGATAGCGAAAACCTAAAAAGAAAAAGGGAAAATTATTATGTGTACTCCAATTATTGTTTGAATATACAACATGTCGATTCAATAAATAATTAAAAGAGGGGAAGTGAAAGTTACCTTGTAAACAAGTAATCATCATACAAGAAGGTCTACATGCAAAATAGGTTATGGCTCCCTGCTTGCGGAACACCATGTACCAGCTGAAAATAAACGAACGAATTAACTTCAATTGCCTTAATGCAAAGAGCAGCATCGCTAAATGTTATAACGGTGTTGTGGAGGCGTGGCACTGTTCGTCGAATGACACAGATAGCGGAAACTTGGAAAAAGAAGAGAAGTTTATTACGAGTGTTCCAATTACTGTTTGAATGTAAAACGTGTTAGTTCAACGAATAACGAAAACAGTGAAAGTGCAACTTACCTCGTGAACAATCAATCACCATACAAGGAAGTGTACATGCATGGATTTCGCAGATTAACAAGAAGAAATAAAATAGCTGATAAATATAGAAAGTGGTTAGAAAATAATTAAGATAGATTAATTGAGAGTTAGTAATAAATATAACCGGAGTAAAAGGATATTTTATTATGTATTAATCTACGTAGTATTGTTATATTATTATATCTAACATGTAGAAATGGATTTTGTACGCATATATGTATATAATTCCAATCCAAGTAGTATTCATAATATTTATTTTCACTGATAACAAGTACGTAAAACCTAAAATAAAACAAAGGTATTAACAATAAAAAAAAAAAACAAAAAAAAAGAAAAAGGGGAGAAGAAAAAAAAAGAAGAAAAAAAAGGAAAGAAAAAAATATAATATATATAAATATAAAATTTTCTTTTTCTATAAAAGGTTATTCCTATTTCTGATAAACTCGAGAAATGAAAACATTATACCATGATACACTGACGCAAAGATACACCACACAGAAGAAACTAATAGAGAACGCTTTAAGCTTGGCAAACTTACCGCCCGACGAATTTGCATACACCATAACCAAAACCCAGGACACATGGCTTTGATTGTTATTTAATAAGGTTTTGGGTTTATAAAATAACGATTCACTTAGATTCGTTTTCTCCAATATATTTCAGTCTTATAACACGTCTTACCACACAGGAATCTCCAAGTCAATAGAACAACGTGGTCGACTTCTAAGACAAAAGAGCGTCGTTAGAAGTCGTACCAACTTAGCTTGTAGTAAGCAGCGATCGTACCAACTTAACATTTCTCAACACTCCCCTTTGATCGCTAGTTTCTACAAGCCCCATAGCTTTGGTAAATTGCTGAGTCTTAATCCTATTTAGGCCTTTGGTGAGAATGTCAGCCACATTCTCAGGACTAGGTACATAAGTATAATCTAGTATCCCCCTCGATACGCAGTTCTTAACGTAAAAGTAACGCACTTGGACGTGCTTAGAACTCTCAGCAACTATCTCGTCCTTTGACCATGAAATAGCTCCGATATTATCGCAGAATATCTTGCAGGGGCGAGGGCAATATGACAGTTGACCCAATTCCTTTAACAGTAAAGAAATCCACACTGTTTCCCTTGCTGCTTCCTGCATTGCCACAAATTCCGCTTCGCACGTCGATTGAGCTATAATCGGTTGTTTTTTGGATAGCCAGGATATCGCACCACCAGCGAGTATGAACACATACCCGCTCCTGGATTTCCTGTCTACCGTACAACCCGCAAAATCCGAGTCGCAAAACACCTTCAGAGGTTGCCCGGTCCTTTGGTATACTAACTTCAAGTCTTTGGTCTTTAGTAAATATCTGAATACCCGCTTCACTGCTTTCCAATCGGATACAGTCGGATTCGCGCATCTTTGGCTTAGTTTCCCTATTGCACACGCAACATCAGGACGACTTACAGTAGCTACATACATTATGTGCCCCACAGCTTGTTCATATAATTTACTGTCGAAAGGCTCATCACGTTCAATATCAAAACCAGCCTCACATTCTCTAGCTAGCGGTGTCGACACTCCCACCACCCCAACCTCACGAGTAATGTCAAACAGATCCAGCATTTGACCTATCTGTACAGATTGATCGAATACTACAGTGGTGCTGTTTGGCTTACTCAGGTGGATGGACAGAAATTGAGTGTCTACACCTAGCATTCTAACATCTAATTTGTCCTTAATCCTAGTTTTGAATATCTCAATCCACTCATTCGTCCCAAACACAAGGATGTCGTCCACATACACAGCTACAATAAATTTTTTAGACGCATCCACATACACGCATGGACCACTCACGCATGGGTTCAGACTCATACCTCTTAAAATGCTATTGATGTGTCTAAACCACATTCTTCCAGCTTGCTTCAGTCCATACAGGCTCTTTTTGAGCTTACACACAAATTTAGTTCTGTCTTTACCTGGAACTCTAAAGAGTTCTGGTTGCTCCATGTATATATCCTCATCCAGAGGGTTGTTGAGATACGCACATTCGGCGACTGGCTGTCGCCTCGAGCCCAAGCTCATTATCACAACTCTCGAACAATTACAATCGGATTGAATAACTACAATTGTTCAATTACAGACTCCGGTGTTCTTTCATCTCCGACATATATATATTTTTTACATTTGTAGTTGCGCACAGATTTTATTAAAGAAAAGTGTTAACAATGTGTTTTCATGATTTATTTCTCGCGACTGACTTCCATTAATCCCTAATATTCCTGTCGCCATACGCGTGTAAATCTAACATGGCTGCTCATAAATGTCATCAGTAAAGTTATAGTGAAGGGTCTTTAGTTCTGCTTGATATCGAAGTAATTTTCCGTCTGCCGCTCGTTTTTCCTTATTCTACCGCAATTAGAACATTTATTTATTAATATTGTTTTAAAGTGACAAAAGTATTGTTCGTGTGAATATACGTATATATATATATATATATATATATATATATATATATATATATATATATTTATGTTGTGTGTCATTTTAATATGGCTAATGTTTTGTAATTCTTCGATTGCGTTATTTATTGTTTTGAGTAGTTTATTTTATAGAGTATTCGATAATATAAAACATACGCGCCCACATACATATATATATATATATATATACGTATTCATATGCATATTTCTCCTGGCAGTGTAGTATTCATACGAAATGAAATGTCAATTATTTATTTATCCTTTACCGGAATGTAGGCTAGTTTTAAGTATGTATCTTAGATTATCGATTTGAATCAATAATGTAGAATGCGCATACATTAATAGTAGTTTAGTTTAGAATATAATTTATATATTTATATATAGACATGCATGTTCCGTAATATAGTTCTTATTTTATAATTCTTTACCGGAATGTAGGCTAGTTTAGGTATGTATCTTAGATTATCGGTTTGATAGAATTCGCACACATATATATATTTCTGACAATGTAACCTTCATTTCTTTAATAATACAATATTGTATGTTTTATGTATTCGTTAAACTATTAGTTTTTGACTTCATGTATACTTATATTTCATAAATTGATAATATTGTATTTATTGCATAGTATTGGAAGCACTGTCTCTAATATTTACTAGGTTATTACATGTTCGGCATATATGTTTATACTTATATGTAACTCTCCAAATTGATTGATTGAAATATATTTATATATATATATATATTCCTGGCGTTTCAATTATTTTCCCCTTTTGTAGTTATTCTTATTTCCTGGTTTATTTAGAATTGTGTGTATATGTATTTTGTTTATTGGTTGGATCCGTTAATCGCCCTCGTTTTGTTAATCCTTCCTTTCGTTTCGTAGTGCCGTGTGTTCCTTTGTGCATTCAAATCCTTATTCGCGTGTTTTGTATAGAATGGTTTTCTTGTTCTTGTTACGGCGCGTGCGGAGCGCGGGACGTGACATCCCCGCCCTTGGAGTTCAAATTTCCAAAGGAAATTTGACTGATGGTATCTCTGAGTTCGCTCAAGGCGGACGTAGATGTCGTTGGTAGTTGAGTGACTACCGGTGTTATCGATATCCCTTGAGGTTGTGCTGTTTGATCATCGATATTTCGTCTTCTTTTGAGGTATAGTAGCGGGTGGGTGACTGAGCCGCATATTGCTCCTAATAGGGCGATTCCGCATTCGTAAGTTTCACGTAACTGGTATCCGTGTGCGGCTATATATATTATTGTCTTGATTAGTTTAAATATTGCGAGTATTCCAAATATTGCTGCACTGACAGTTCCAAATTCCATAAAACCAGTCCATAAGCTTGATACGGTATTTTTCGCTATTGTCGTTAATGTGTTTTGTCCATCATTCCCAGGATGTTTACTGTTCCAGGGACGATTGTTTTTCCTGTTGCTCCTCTGGCCAATGCGTTCAAGACTGCAGATTTTCTGCCGGGAACATGACGTGGTCCCGTAGTGCATCGAGGTCTTTTGGGTATACATTCCGCTCGTGGCCAACGACGATGGTGCTGAATATCGCCACGTTTGGCGCACGTCCGGGCGGAGTTCCTGTGGTGCGATTCCTTTGCCAAACGGGTAGTTCCGAGTAGCATTTTGTTGTATGTCGTACCTTTACTTGTACCGGAATGCATTTGACTATATGGACCGCTTCTCCTGCGATCAAAGCCATGTGTCCTGGGTTTTGGTTATGGTGTATGCAAATTCGTCGGGCGGTAAGTTTGCCAAGCTTAAAGCGTTCTCTATTAGTTTCTTCTGTGTGGTGTATCTTTGTGTCAGTGTATCATGGTATAATGTTTTCATTTCTCGAGTTTATCAGAAATAGGAATAACCTTTTATAGAAAAAGAAAATTTTATATTTATATATATTTGTTAAGGAAATTCGGGGATATGGGAATACAAATTATTGCCTACATTTCCCACACAACAGTTATACATCTATATTACTCTCTGAAGAACGTCTTGCACGCACGCTGGTCGCCAACCGACTATCCTAGATTCTTCTAACATCTGGCAACAGTCTTTTGTCTCCACTAAGACCTTGACGCCCTGTGGCCCTTACACACACACTCTCATGTACAATGTAAATGTATCACTTCCCTAACAATGTTATATTTTTCTTCTTTCCTTTTTTCTTCTTCCCCTTTTTCTTTTTTTTTTGTTTTTTTTTATTGTTAAAACCTTTGTTTTATTTTAGGTTTTACGTACTTGTTATCAGTGAAAATAAATATTATGAATACTACTTGGATTGTAATTATATACATATATGCGTACGTATTGGTAAGTAGTATAAATGAGATTTGTTTTATTGTTATAAATATATAAGTATATATCATCAATAGGAATAAATATCACAAATGTACCTTGTTTTCGAGTATATATACATATATGCGCGTGCAATGGTAAATATGACGGCTTATTTTTATGAGTCACTTGCATTATCAATGGAAGTGAATGTTATAAATATCGCCTACTTTACAACATGCGTGTATATATATATAGTGATGAACATAAGTGAAAATTATATGCATAGTTATAAATGTTGTTTGTTTACAGGTGGATAGCATCAGTGTTTGGTTTCGTGAGTGGCGTACAAATACTTTACAGTTCCACTGTGTGGATTGCTATTCATGTTCTTCCATCCGTCGTTCAGAAAATGGTTGATGAGTTCGCCATCAGTTCTGTACACACATATAAAAATAGTTAATGTATATATGTAGTATCGTGAGTGAGAGGCCTGGGAGTTGGCGGGTGAACCGCGTGGAATGTCGCGAGAGCCGAGGCGTTTGTTTTTGATCGCGTAGTTTTGGTAAGAGGAGACCTACGTGATCTTGGCCACGAGCGGTTGCCAAGGGACGGGAGAAAAGGAATCAACAAACGGAGTTTGCGAGTGGCGTTGCCGAGAGAGTGTTGATTGCATTTTGTGAAAGTCGAGTCGTTATCTAATTATTTAGTTGTGCTGTTTTCTGTACGTTTGGTGTGAATAGTTCAGGTTGAACAACAATCGTCTTTTTCTGTCCGATTAACATCTGTATTATCCATTCCTTGTAAATATATTATATCACGATATTACATTTTTGGGGGCTGGTCCGGGATTGGACAAGACAGAAAACGAAACGGTTTAACAGAGCTATTCGAGCTAGTTGTGAATTTACCGGTACGCGGTGCGATAAAAGACGATATCGTTGACTGTTTAAGTTTGTGTAGTGTGAAAAATGGCAAACGTTGGGGACGAACGATTGTCGGGTGAAGAGGGTTCGACGCTGGAGGAGCTGAGGAGTAAGCTCGCGCGAATGAACCTCCCTATATCTGGTGCGAGGTCAGTGCTGATTGCAAGGCTGAATCGGGCGTGTAGGGCTGGACAATCGTATCCTAAGGGATCGACGGGCGGTGAAGAGCTAACCGGTCAACGAGATTTATGAAATGTACAGAGAGCTGAGCGTGATTGTAACGAAGATGAAAATTTTGAGAAAATGAACACGAAGGAGTTGAAGGAGCGCCTCGCTAGTTTGGGTTTAAAAACGACAGGAAGAAAAGTAGAATTACGCGCACGGCTACAAGCGGCCATGGATGGTAATGACATATCGTCGGAAGAAGAAAGCGACGACGAAAGTGAGTATGAAGATGACAAAAAAGACGCAAGAGGATACAAGAGAGGTACGCGAAGGGTGTATCAGGACCGTGATGAATAATGTCGAAGGGCATGTGTTGGTTCGACACTGAGTTTTAGAGACGTCGAAGATGCATTAGAGTCGTTTAGTGGCAACAAAGGTGAAAATGTCGAACGATGGTTCGAGTCGTTCGAGGAAGTCGCTGATACGTGCATGTGGTCGGATGGGCAGAAGGCAGTCTACGCGAGGAAGCTGCTGAAGGGATCAGCGAAAATATTTGCGAGCTTCGAGTGTCATGCCAGGACTTGGCATGAGTTGAAGAGGGGGCTAGTGAAAGAATTTTCGAGGAAAGTCAACAGTAGGCAAGTACATCAGAAACTTGAAGAAACAAAAAAGGAGAGTGATGAAGCATGTTTGGCTTACATGTACCGCATGCTCGAAATAGCCAACCATGTGGACATAGAGGAGGAAGCAAAGGTGGAATACATCGTGGATGGAATAATAGACGACGAGAACAATAAGGCTATATTGTACGGCGCTACATCAATCAAAGAGTTGAGGAAGAGGTTAGTGATGTACGAAGAGCAGAAGAGTCGCAGAATAAAGTCGATTGTGAAGCCGGCTAAAACCCAGAAGAACGGGAAGCCCAGTCAATCTGTAGATGCAATGAAGAAAAGAAGATGCTTCATTTGCGGTAGTGAGGATCATCTAAGTGTTAAGTGTCCGGAGAGGGGAGAAGGTGTTAGGTGTTCCGAGTGCAGCGGATTTGGACATATTGCAGCGAGGCGTACGGCACGACCGAAAGAGACTTGCGTAGTGTCAAGATCCGAAAAGGGGAAGTATGTGAAGGAAGTGGCGATAGATGATTGTAGGTTTGTGGCACTAGTGGATACGGGTAGTGATCTCACGTTCATTCGATCAGACGAGTATGCGAGGTTAGGGTCACCACCCCTAGGTAAATGCACGCTTAAGTTCGACGGTGTTGGTTCCGCTGGCAATGAGACCTGGGGTGAATTCACCAAGGTAATGACGGTTGATGGGTGTAAACTGCCAATCACTTTGCACGTTGTTTCAAACAAAATATTGACGAAGCACGGCCTGTTGTTAGGCACTGATTTTCTGGATCAGGTAGAGTTACGGGTTAAACGAGGCGAAGTGACTTTCTTGCGGCTTGACGAACAGACTAACAAAGACGTGCCGGATGTGTTTAGAGTTAACGTGGTAGAACAGACCGACGAAACAGACCTAACACACGTACGGGAACCGCATTATCGTGAAGCGATTCGCGATATCGTTAGGGGGTATAGGCCGGAGAAAAAGCGGGACGTTGGGATAACGGCAAAAATCGTTTTAAAGAGTGACAAACCTGTGGTTCGAAGGCCGCGAAGATTGGCGCCTTCGGAGAAAAAAGAGGTGGACGAGTTGATGGAATTATGGACAAATGAAGGTACAATAAAACCGTCAAACTCAGAATATGCAAGTCCCATAGTTGTAGTTAGAAAGAAAGATGGTTCTATCAGAGTCTGTGTTGATTTTCGCGAGCTTAATGAACTTATTGAGTGTCCACATTTCCCATTGCCTTCAATTGATGATATTTTAGATGCATTGCAAGGTACTCAGTTTTTCACAACGTTGGATTTAAAGAATGGTTTTTTTCACGTGTGTTTAGACAAAGACAGCCGAAAATATACATCTTTCGTTACGCCATCGGGGCAATATGAATTTTTGAAGTTGCCGTTTGGTTTAAAGATTTCACCCATTGTGTTTCAGAAGTATATTTCGATGATCTTTAAGGAACTAGTAGGTAAAGGTATTGTTATCGTGTATATGGATGACATTATTATTCTTGCAAAGAATTTAGAGGAGGCGTGGGAACGTTTGCAAATGGTCATAGAGTTAGCTGAGCAGTATGGGCTAATTATAAACTGGGGAAAATGTCGTTTTCTGCAGCAGGAAATTGAATATTTGGGGTATATAGTCTCAAAAAATACCATAAGGCCGTCTACACATAAAACTAGGGCAGTAGCAAACTTTCCCAAGCCAACATCTGTTAAAAAGGTTCAGAGTTTTTTGGGACTTACGGGGTACTTTCGAAAATTTATTAGGGGATACGCGAAGATTGCTAAGCCTTTGACGGATTTGTTGAAAAAGGAGGTAAAATTTCAGTTCGGCGATCGAGAAGTAGAGGCCTTTGAAATCTTGAAAACAGCGCTTGTCAACGAACCAGTGTTAAAGTTGTATAGAATGGGCGCGGAGACTGAGTTGCATACAGACGCGTCCGCAGAGGGTTACGGAGCAATTTTAATGCAACTAGATCTGGACGATGGAAAATTCCATCCGGTCTACTTTGCCAGCGGAAAAACAACTCCCGCCGAGGCAAAGTACACCAGTTACGAACTGGAAGTACTAGCAATTGTAAAAGCGTTGAACAAGTTTAGAATATATCTGTTAGGTATGCCGTTTACTATCGTCACGGATTGCCAAGCGTTTGCTATGACAATGAAAAAGAAAGATTTGTGTGCGCGTGTAGCCAGATGGGCCTTGTTACTAGACGAGTTTAAGTATCAGGTGTGTCATAGGCCAGGTAAAAGCATGCAGCATGTGGATGCTCTGAGTAGAAACCCCCTGCCGAGCACTATGTATGTAACGGAAAGTGAAGACGGGCTGATTGCACGGTTGAGAAGTGCACAGAACAAGGACGTTGAAGTCCGTAGGATTTTAGACGCCGCAACGTGCAATCAGGTCGATGGGTATGTAATAAGGAACAATATTTTGTATAAAGAGTGTAAGGATGATGTGTTAATAGTAGTACCGAAGGCTATGCAGGTTCAGGTAGTCAGGCAGGCGCACGAGCGTGGGCATTTTGGGGTCACCAAAACAGAAGCTATAGTCAAGAAGGACTTTTGGTTTAAGGGGCTACGTAAAAAGGTCGAGCATGTGGTATCTAACTGTCTCGATTGTATCCTAGCCGAACGAAAATTGGGCAAGCAAGAGGGATATCTAAATCCGTTAGACAAAGGTGACACACCGTTAGACACTTACCATATTGACCATGCGGGCCCTATGACAGCTACAAAGAAAAGATACGCACACATCTTTGTAGTAGTGGATGCGTTCACGAAGTTTACGTGGCTTTATCCTACTAGATCTACTGATACCGCGGATGTTATCGATCGACTGAAGAAGCAAGCGGCTGTTTTTGGGAACCCACGACGAATTATCTCTGATCGGGGAACAGCGTTCACATCCAACGCGTTCCAAGAGTATTGCGAAGAAGAAAATATAAAGCATTTATTAGTCACGACGGGGGCGCCGAGGGGGAACGGGCAGGTAGAGAGGGTAAACAGGACACTCATACCTTTACTAAGTAAACTGACTGCCCCTAAACCCGATGATTGGTATAAACATGTCGACCAAGTACAGAAATACCTGAATTTTACATTAAACAGGAGCACGGGAAAAACTCCTTTCCAGCTACTTGTCGGGGTCGAGATGCAAACTAAAGAAGACCCACAGATCCGAAAATTGGTTGAAGAAGAATGGGTGGTGGAATTCGAAGAGCAACGTCGTGAACTGCGTGAGGACGCGAAAAAGAAAATTGCTGCTACTCAAGAGGAAAATCGGAGGCACTACAACAAAAGAAGAAAAGGTGCGAAACAGTACCTAAGTGGAGAGTTGGTGGCCATAAAGAGAACGCAGTTTGGCCCAGGATTAAAACTGGGAGGAAGATTTTTGGGTCCGTACCGGATAGTGCGAGCAATGCGGAATGATCGCTACATTGTGGAGAAGGTAGGAGAGCATGAGGGGCCAAAACGGTCATCAACTACTGCTGATTTTATGAAACCTTGGGTCATAAACGCCGAAAGTGACGCATCTGATGACAGAGAGATAGAAGGCAACATCTGAGGGCAGATGTTATTGCAGGATGACAGAGTGTAGTATCGTGAGTGAGAGGCCTGGGAGTTGGCGGGTGAACCGCGTGGAATGTCGCGAGAGCCGAGGCGATTGTTTTTGATCGCGTAGTTTTGGAAAGAGGAGACCTACGTGATCTTGGCCACGAGCGGTTGCCAAGGGACGGGAGAAAAGGAATCAACAAACGGAGTTTGCGAGTGGCGTTGCCGAGAGAGTGTTGATTGCATTTGGTGAAAGTCGAGTCGTTATCTAATTATTTAGTTGTGCTGTTTTCTGTACGTTTGGTGTGAATAGTTCAGGTTGAACAACAATCGTCTTTTTCTGTCCGATTAACATCTGTATCATCCATTCCTTGTAAATATATTATATCACGATATTACATATATATACTATTTATTTATTTTTTTATATATATAATTTTCGTTTGGATCTGTTCCTTTGTACGAATACTGTATCCCTGTATATAATATAATATGTATAATATGTTATAATTATGTTAGTTGTTATTTATTATATATAGTTTCCTTAACTCTCTCCCCCTTTTTCTTGTTTTTTTTTTTTTATTAGTACCTAACATTGCTATTATGATGCTGTATTGTATTGCATTGGCTGTTATTTGTATGTGCGCGCGACGAATTTTTCAACATGGTCGCTCGCGTGTCTCTTTGGTATGGCGTTGGTTTAATGTCAACAGTAACGTGTTGTTGAAATAACTAATTAATTGTTAATCACTATAATTTTATTTAGAAGTGTTTTGTAATATTGTTTTGTGTTTCATGATATTGTGTGTGTCAATACCGTGTGCTACTTTAATGCGATAGCGTGGATTGTATTGTTACCGAATTTCAATAATCATTGTTTCGATTATACGTGACTTGCATTTATGTAAGTCTCGTTTAATTTAGTTAATGTTTTGTGTATTGTGTTACCAGTTATTTCGTGTAGCATAACTTTATTCCTTTGCACCGAGTTCAGTCATGTCTTGTCGTTAATATTTAGTTAGTCTATCTTGATTAATATATATATTTAACAAATATTTAAGAAACAATGGCGAGTGTAGTGGAATCGTTGGACGAAGAAATGGTTTTGACATTGTCGGAAAAGCTTAAAGCATGGGATGCGAACTTTCCCGATATGAGTGCAAAACTCGCCGAATTACAAAGCGGCTTATTCGAACTTAAAACAAAACAAGAACCTAAAACACCCGTATCGCCGCCGACAACGCAACAAGAGACGGTCCAGCCGAGTGGACATACCCAGCCAATTAAGCTAAAAGATGCGATCGAATCGGTGCCAGTGTTTGACGGATATCGACCATCGGTATTCCACTTTTTAAGAGCTTGTGAGCGCGCGCGAAATATGATTCCCAGATATCAAGAACCTCAATTGGTAAAATTGTTAGTAAATAAGCTCCGTGGACACGCGCTCCTCGCCATCGAAGACACAGAATTAATGAGTCTAAACGATTTCGGAAACAAATTAAAGGATCTATTCGGCCCAAAGAAATTTCTTAACGAATATAAAGGGGAATTAGGAACGATATTTCAACGACCCGGGGAAGACATATTACATTATATGGATCGCGTTAGAAATCTTAGATTGGCAATAATGGACGGAGAAAGAGGCGACTACGGCATCATATCCCCCGATATCCAAGATACTATAGATTGGGAAACGAAAGAAGCTTTCGTTAAAGGACTTCCGAACGAGGTATATGTGCGAGTAAAAATAGCAGGGTACCATACTTTAGAAGATGCGTATCGTCAAGCCGTCAAAGCAACACACGAATTGAAACAAATAACCGATAGAACGCGACCCCAACGACCGACACCCTCGAACTATTACAGACGCGACAACGCACATCCTTCGAACACTAACAACAATATCAGGAACAACCGCCAAGATCGAAGATCGCTACCTCCATCGCAGAATTTTTTGAATTCTACAAGACAAAATATCACGTGTAACTATTGCAAAAAACCCGGGCATCTAGTGAAAGACTGTTACAAATTTAAAGCCCGAGTAGATGCCGGATTAATCGTACCCTATGCTTCGAGACCATCGGGAAACCAAACACGTCCTTCGGGAGAATGGGGCGAGCCACGAAGGAACGATACGCCGAATCGCCCAAGAGTACAGGCGGCAACCAGGCGACCGGCGCCGACGGCAACAAACACAACAAGGACAGCCACCCCCGCGAGATCGACTCCACCACCCATAACGAGAGACAGAGCGAACGCAATGCCGACCATAAGATCGAACGAACAACCACTAAATATTGTGGGGGAGTCATCCCACAACCAAACGAGGTCACAGACAGAGAATCCAGAATCTCAAGGCAAAAGGAAAAGAGTGAAGCACAAGCAACCGGCGAAGGAAAATCATCAGGAGTTGAATTCAGATTCGGAAGGCGACCTCTCCGAATTATTTCAATAAAATTTAACGATTCCCCAACGACCCCAACTGCACGAATAGTTTCCCCAGATCTAAAGACTAAGACGAGTTTATTATTAGACTCTGGATCGGAAATCAACATTATCAAGAAACCTGCTATACTCGATTCAGCCATCATCGACGAAAAGGAATCAATCGAAGTGCGAGGAATTACGGCAACGAGCCTGGTCTTCTTAGGGCAGACGGTAATACAGGTTGCGGGCCATCCGGTTGTTTTTCATGTAGTCGATGATTCATTGCTAATCGATCAAGACGGAATCCTAGGATCCGAATTTTTTGCAGGTTGTAAGGCTCGTTTAGATTATGAGGGAAAACATATCAGATGGGGAAATATTTATATTCCCTTCGATACTAAAGAAAAAATAATTATACCGAAGCGAAGTTCAATAACGTGTTCGATTAATATCGCTAATCCAGAGATAAAAGAGGGATTTATTCCAAGAATCGAGCCGAACAAGGGAATCTATGTTGGTAATGCAGTTGTGAGGAATCATAAAGGAAAAGGTTACATAAGAGTAATAAATACTACTTCGAGAGATTACGTATTTACAACACCAACGATGGTAATTAAAGAATTTGAAAATCCCCCCCCCCTCCCGCCCCCCGCTTCCTAGGACAGCGTGCAATACAGTTCTAAGATCGGAGGAAAGTAGATACGATAAAATAAATGAGTTACTACGACTCGAACATTTGAACGAAGAAGAAAAGGAAAATGCTAGAAAATTGATTCGTAATAATCAAGATAGGTTTCATATTCCAGGAGATACATTGGAAGCAACCGAAGTTCTGGAACATAGGATAATTACAACGGATAATATACCCATCAATACTAAACAGTATCGATATCCACCAATACATCGAGAAGAAATAAATCGACAGGTCCAAGAACTACTAGATACGGGCGTAGTGGAACCATCAATATCTCCATATAACTCCCCGTTATGGATTGTGCCCAAAAACCCGATTCGCAAGGAAATAAGCGCTGGAGATTAGTCATCGATTATAGAAAATTGAACGATAAAACGATTGGCGATGCCTTCCCACTACCCAACATTACAGAAATATTGGATCAATTAGGAAGTGCAAAATATTTTTCCACGTTTGACTTGGCATCGGGCTTTCACCAGATCTGTATGTCACAGGAAGATGCCCACAAAACTGCATTTTCGACACCATACGGGCATTTTCAATTCAAAAGAATGCCCTTTGGATTAAAAGATGCCCCAGCAACATTTCAACGTTTGATGAATTCAATATTATCTGGTCTGCAAGGAATAGAACTATTCGTCTATCTGGATGACATAGCGATTTATTCCACGTCTCTCCAAGAACACGAAATTAAATTTAATAAATTAATGGAAAGACTGAGGAAAGCTAAATTACGATTACAACCTGATAAGTGCGAATTTTTACGACACGAGGTGAATTATTTAGGACATATAATTAGTGAGGATGGCGTGAAACCCGACCCAAAGAAAGTCGAAGCCGTATCAAAATTTCCACGACCAAAGAGGGCGAAAAATATCAAACAATTTCTGGGACTAGCAGGATATTACAGAAGATTTATACCCCGATTTCCCCAAGGTCGCGAAACCATTGACACAACTATTAAAGAAAGACACTCCCTTTAAATGGACAAAAAATCAAGAAAACGCATTCAATAATTTAAAGACAGCGTTAGTGACGAAACCCATCCTGCAATATCCAGACTTTTCTAAACCCTTTAACCTTACTACAGACGCATCAGGATATGCAATAAGCGGTGTACTGAGTCAAGGGCCAATCGGAAAGGATTTGCCGATTGCGTATGCCTCAAGGCTATTAAATCCCGCCGAACAAAACTACTCTACCATAGAAAAGGAGTGTCTGGCAATTGTTTACAGCGCAATGCACTTCCGACCGTATCTTTACGGAAGAAAGTTTACCATCGTAACCGATCATAAACCTTTAGTGTGGATGCATTCTATCAAAGATCCTACTTCAAGAATTTGGAAATGGAAATTAAAGTTATCGGACTTCGAATTTGATATTGTATACAAAGAAGGCAGGGCGAACGCAAACGCAGACGCATTATCTAGGAACCCTCCGGAAGTTTGTTTACCAATCAGAAAGAGAGAGGAAGTCTCACCGATTCGCTATCCTGTCTCAAAAAGATTCGAAATAGATACGTCAACCGAAGACTCTCCCATATTCGAAGCTAAACCACACGTCTTGCCTCAATCCAGTGATTCTAAAAATCAAGGAAAGGGTTTTAACCGAAAACATTTTACAATAGAAGAAACCCCCATAAAATATTTAGACCAAGCATTAGCAGAAATCGATGTAAGTACAGATAGAGAAATAACCAATCGAGAAAAAGAAGGCACGGATACAACAAGCGAAAAAGAGACCTCCACTGTAATTCCAGAACTAATTCAACAACGAGAAAAGGACACGAGACCTACGATAATTGCGGAACTAAGAATTTCAGAAACCCGAGACTCAATTGCGAGAGTAAATGACCATAAAGTAGTATTTATAGATATACATGGCAATCCGATAGATAAAGGAGCCTTAGAAATGAAGGAAACGGGAAAATTACCTCGTTATGAAGATTTAATGTTAGAAAAAGCAAGATTGAATTACGATTCTGGAAAATACATTGTATTCCTACCGATAAAGGAAAATAGAAATATTCCAATAACACCAGAAAATTTATTAAACTCGCTAAGATCTCTATTAGACGCAATAAATGAAAAACAGTTAACTTCGTTCAGCATTAGCAAAGGAAACTTGGAGGAAATACCCTGGCGATATACAATCAGAAAATTAAAGGAAATATTTATGGAAAAAACCTTAACCATCACCATTTGCACTGGGGAAGTAATTACCCCATCTGTGGAAGCGCGGAACAACATAATACGAGAAAAACATGAATCAAGCGTAGCAGGACACAAAGGAATAACAAAAACTTATCAAAGAATACGACAACATTACTATTGGGAAAATATGAAAAAGGAAATTCAAGATTACGTAATAACATGTAAGGAATGCCAATTGAAGAAACTCACAAGAATAAAAGCAAAGCAACCAATGGTACTTACAGACACACCAGGTAAAGCGTTCGATAAGGTTAGTATGGATATTATAGGTCCATTACCAAAAACCCAAAAGGGAAACGAATATATATCAACTATCCAAGACTTATTAACAAAATACTCAATTGGGATTCCACTAGGAGGAATCTCTTCAGCGGAGATAGCGGACGTTTTTGTAAAGCGATTTATTTGTCGTTTCGGGTCACCGAGAGCTATTCTCACTGATCAAGGAACGAACTTTACATCCTCACTAATGAAGAAAGTAGCAAAGAGATTCCGCATCAAACAATATACCACGACGGCATATCATCCACAAAGTAACGGTTCAATCGAAAGATCTCACCACGTGCTGATAGAATATCTCAAATTATACATTGAAAATTCCAAAAATTGGGACGAATGGGTAGAATTAGCTATGTTTTCCTATAATACCTCTGTACACGAAGGAACGAAATTCTCCCCGCACGAATTAGTTTTTGGACATCTAGCCAGAGAACCTACTGGTGAAGTAATAATCGAAGAGAACATGGAACCAACTTACGCAGAATATCTCGAAGATCTGTTCGATAAAATTAACACCGTACAACGAATGGCAAGAGAAAATTTGATAAAATCCAAACTAAGATCAAAAGAATATTACGACCGACGAATCAACCCCCAAGATTTTAAAGTAGGAGATTCGATATATTTACTAAAAGAACCCAGTAAAGGAAAATTCTCCGATCAATATACTGGACCATACAAAGTGCTAGAAATCTTGCAGAACCAAAACGTCAAGATCGAAGTAAAAGGGATTCCGCGAACGGTGCATTTAAACAAGTTAAAACTAGCGCATAATCGAAATAAGCAATGAATAAAGCGATTTCAGTGGGCAACGTAGTGTGGTAGTATATGTTATAGTGCTGTTCGTCGAATAATACAGATATCGAACACCTAAAAGGAAAAAGGAAAATTATTATACGTGTGTCAATTATTGCTTAAATATAAAACGTGTTAACTCAATGAACAATTAACTAGTGAAAGTGAAAGTTACCTTGTGAACAAGTGATCAACATACAAGAAAGTGTACGTGCAAGTATAGGTTATGGATCGTTGTTCGTGGAACACAATGTATGACAGCTACCTAAAATAAGTGAATAAATTAGTTTCAGTTGTCTCGGTGCAAAATACAAGGTTACTAAATGTTATAATTATATTATGGATAAATCAAAAGGAGGTGTAACACTGTTCGTCGAATAATACAGATAGCGAAAACCTAAAAAGAAAAAGGGAAAATTATTATGTGTACTCCAATTATTGTTTGAATATACAACATGTCGATTCAATAAATAATTAAAAGAGGGGAAGTGAAAGTTACCTTGTAAACAAATAATCATCATACAAGAAGGTCTACATGCAAAATAGGTTATGGCTCCCTGCTTGCGGAACACCATGTACCAGCTGAAAATAAACGAACGAATTAACTTCAATTGCCTTAATGCAAAGAGCAGCATCGCTAAATGTTATAACGGTGCTGTGGAGGCGTGGCACTGTTCGTCGAATGACACAGATAGCGGAAACTTGGAAAAAGAAAAGAAGTTTATTACGAGTGTTCCAATTACTGTTTGAATGTAAAACGTGTTAGTTCAACGAATAACGAAAACAGTGAAAGTGCAACTTACCTCGTGAACAATCAATCACCATACAAGGAAGTGTACATGCATGGATTTCGCAGATTAACAAGAAGAAATAAAATAGCTGATAAATATAGAAAGTGGTTAGAAAATAATTAAGATAGATTAATTGAGAGTTAGTTATAAATATAACCGGAGTAAAAGGATATTTTATTATGTATTAATCTACGTAGTATTGTTATATTATTATATCTAACATGTAGAAATGGATTTTGTACGCATATATGTATATAATTCCAATCCAAGTAGTATTCATAATATTTATTTTCACTGATAACAAGTACGTAAAACCTAAAATAAAACAAAGGTATTAACAATAAAAAAAAAAAACAAAAAAAAAAGAAAAAGGGGAGAAGAAAAAAAAAGAAGAAAAAAAAGGAAAGAAAAAAATATAATATATATAAATATAAAATTTTCTTTTTCTATAAAAGGTTATTCCTATTTCTGATAAACTCGAGAAATGAAAACATTATACCATGATACACTGACGCAAAGATACACCACACAGAAGAAACTAATAGAGAACGCTTTAAGCTTGGCAAACTTACCGCCCGACGAATTTGCATACACCATAACCAAAACCCAGGACACATGGCTTTGATTGTTATTTAATAAGGTTTTGGGTTTATAAAATAACGATTCACTTAGATTCGTTTTCTCCAATATATTTCAGTCTTATAACACGTCTTACCACACAGGAATCTCCAAGTCAATAGAACAACGTGGTCGACTTCTAAGACAAAAGAGCGTCGTTAGAAGTCGTACCAACTTAGCTTGTAGTAAGCAGCGATCGTACCAACTTAACATTTCTCAACACTCCCCTTTGATCGCTAGTTTCTACAAGCCCCATAGCTTTGGTAAATTGCTGAGTCTTAATCCTATTTAGGCCTTTGGTGAGAATGTCAGCCACATTCTCAGGACTAGGTACATAAGTATAATCTAGTATCCCCCTCGATACGCAGTTCTTAACGTAAAAGTAACGCACTTGGACGTGCTTAGAACTCTCAGCAACTATCTCGTCCTTTGACCATGAAATAGCTCCGATATTATCGCAGAATATCTTGCAGGGGCGAGGGCAATATGACAGTTGACCCAATTCCTTTAACAGTAAAGAAATCCACACTGTTTCCCTTGCTGCTTCCTGCATTGCCACAAATTCCGCTTCGCACGTCGATTGAGCTATAATCGGTTGTTTTTTGGATAGCCAGGATATCGCACCACCAGCGAGTATGAACACATACCCGCTCCTGGATTTCCTGTCTACCGTACAACCCGCAAAATCCGAGTCGCAAAACACCTTCAGAGGTTGCCCGGTCCTTTGGTATACTAACTTCAAGTCTTTGGTCTTTAGTAAATATCTGAATACCCGCTTCACTGCTTTCCAATCGGATACAGTCGGATTCGCGCATCTTTGGCTTAGTTTCCCTATTGCACACGCAACATCAGGACGACTTACAGTAGCTACATACATTATGTGCCCCACAGCTTGTTCATATAATTTACTGTCGAAAGGCTCATCACGTTCAATATCAAAACCAGCCTCACATTCTCTAGCTAGCGGTGTCGACACTCCCACCACCCCAACCTCACGAGTAATGTCAAACAGATCCAGCATTTGACCTATCTGTACAGATTGATCGAATACTACAGTGGTGCTGTTTGGCTTACTCAGGTGGATGGACAGAAATTGAGTGTCTACACCTAGCATTCTAACATCTAATTTGTCCTTAATCCTAGTTTTGAATATCTCAATCCACTCATTCGTCCCAAACACAAGGATGTCGTCCACATACACAGCTACAATAAATTTTTTAGACGCATCCACATACACGCATGGACCACTCACGCATGGGTTCAGACTCATACCTCTTAAAATGCTATTGATGTGTCTAAACCACATTCTTCCAGCTTGCTTCAGTCCATACAGGCTCTTTTTGAGCTTACACACAAATTTAGTTCTGTCTTTACCTGGAACTCTAAAGAGTTCTGGTTGCTCCATGTATATATCCTCATCCAGAGGGTTGTTGAGATACGCACATTCGGCGACTGGCTGTCGCCTCGAGCCCAAGCTCATTATCACAACTCTCGAACAATTACAATCGGATTGAATAACTACAATTGTTCAATTACAGACTCCGGTGTTCTTTCATCTCCGACATATATATATTTTTTACATTTGTAGTTGCGCACAGATTTTATTAAAGAAAAGTGTTAACAATGTGTTTTCATGATTTATTTCTCGCGACTGACTTCCATTAATCCCTAATATTCCTGTCGCCATACGCGTGTAAATCTAACATGGCTGCTCATAAATGTCATCAGTAAAGTTATAGTGAAGGGTCTTTAGTTCTGCTTGATATCGAAGTAATTTTCCGTCTGCCGCTCGTTTTTCCTTATTCTACCGCAATTAGAACATTTATTTATTAATATTGTTTTAAAGTGACAAAAGTATTGTTCGTGTGAATATACGTATATATATATATATATATATATATATATATATATATATGTTGTGTGTCATTTTAATATGGCTAATGTTTTGTAATTCTTCGATTGCGTTATTTATTGTTTTGAGTAGTTTATTTTATAGAGTATTCGATAATATAAAACATACGCGCCCACATACATATATATATATATATATATATATATATATATATATATATATATGTCGGAGATGAAATGAAAACCGGAGCCTTCCCTATGCAATTTTGAGGAGGCCTTTTAATGCTTTAGCCCAGATCTTATCATAACTGTAATTAAGTAATTGTCATCTGTAATTGTTTGACATTTGTGAAAAGCGAAAGTGGGTTCGAGGTGACAACTGGTCGCTGAACGTAGCCACGGTCACGGGATAAACGTTTTGCCTGACGAAGGTGTGGATCGGTTGTATTGTTCTCCCTAGAAATCACATAGAATTGTACTTTAGAGATGTCGATATAATGGGACACACGTTGTATGAGGAATCAATCTCCAGACAGAAACTGCCTAGCAACGGCGTTTGGATCTTTCTCGATGTTTCCAAGGAGTATATAACAAACTTCTGACAGATATTGCCTAGCAACAACGATTGGAACCTTCTCGATGTTTCCAGCGAGAATATAACAAACAAAATGCAGTCGGATTACGAAAAAGATTTTATGCAGAGAGGCATTCGTGTGATCGCCTTGGAAAGTGATACATCGAGTAATTTTTCCGAGTGATTCGGCAAACGTATTTTTGTGTTATAAAATTGTTTAAAGTTTTCCCGTTGACCGTGGATTCGTTTGAACCCCGGATCATTGTTTATAGCGTAAATTAAATTCGATATTTGTAAATTTATCAATCGTTAATTTTCATTATTCGTTAAATTAGTAAATCGTAAGATATATTATTCGTTTCTTTTATTGTTCGATAAAACTTATTATTCTTTAATCTAATTAATAATTTAATTTATCATTTGTTAATCAATCATATCATTTATAAAAATTCATTATTCATAATATTTGTAGAACCTTGTTTATTCGTGTAAATATATTCTCTGTTTTGTAAAACAATGGCTAATTCAAACGAAGAATCGTTACGCGCCTTAAATCCTAATGTTAACCCGACATCAGAAGTGGGATCAAGCCCAAGTGTCACTTTGGAACAACTCATGAAAATCATGAACCAGATGACTCAGCCTAGGGAGCAAAAGTCGAGTATGGAACCTAAGGATGTAACGTTGTCACGTTTTGATCCTGAAGGCACGGGCGCTGATCCATTCGCGTGGTGCTCATACACAGATGTGATTTTGAAAGACTATCCGATGCAAGATAGTGTGTTACTTTCTGCTTTAAATCGTGCCCTAAAGGGATCTGCTGCACATTGGCTTTCACAAATAGTGCGCGGTGGAAAACTTTCCTGGCCAACGTTTAAGGAACAATTCCTTTCGCGTTTCGGTGGCAGAGAGACAGCCGCCACGGCATTAATAAGGATGTCCAGAGAACGACCGACGGAGACCGAAACTCTAGGAGCTTACGATAGTCGCCTCCGTTCCATGTTGCAGATCAAGATGCAAGATCTAACGATGCCCGAAGTACTCAATGCCTTAACTCTTTATATGCTAAACTCACAAGATCAACGCTTTCATCGATTAACGCTCGCAAATAATATCAAGACGGAGGAACAATTTTATGAAGAAATGAGAGCTTATCCTTACAACGATCTGCCGGCAACTTTGTTAGGAAATACATCGGAGGAACCTGAAGTTAAACGACGCAAGTTATCGCATTACCGGGTGAAGTGTCATTATTGTGGTACTCTTGGACACAAAATAACGGAGTGTCGCAAGAGGATGCGTAGTGAACAGCGGAAGGATACAAAGGATACAAAGGATACAAAGGATACACAACACCAGGAAAGAAACCGTCCAGCTTCATCGCCCAAGGTGGTTTGCTTCAAGTGTCGTGCGGAGGGTCATATCGCACCTGATTGTCCACAACTGCAGAACAGAAAATCCGGCTTCAAGAATGAACGTCGAGTCGACTCCTGTGTGGTAGAGCCTCCAGCTGGTAAATTAAGTCATCTGGGTGAGTCGTACCCATTTTATTTCGATTCCGGAGCCGAATGCTCATTAATCAAAGAATCCGTAGCTTCGAAATTTTCTGGCAAACGAACGACTGATGTAGTAATAATGCGAGGCATAGGGAATACTTGTGTTAACAGTACATCTCAGATTTTATCCACTGTATGTATTAACGGTTTTACATTGGAGATAACTTTTCATGCCCTTTCTGATAATTACTTAAAATACGATATCATGATTGGTCGTGAAATTTTGAGCCAAGGTTTTGACGTGAATGTTACACGAAACAGTGTCGATATTTGTAAGACAAAAATAGTTAACGCTTGTAGCAGAGTCGCGGAAGATGTGATCAACATTAATGAGGTCGACACTGATGTAGTTGGTAACGATAAAGATCGATTGATTTCTGTTCTCGAGAAATACAAAGAGTCATTTATTACGGGTTTTCCGCGGAATCGTGTAAATACGGGTCAATTAGAAATTCGTTTAATTGATCCCAACGTTACCGTGCAACGAAGTCCTTATAGACTCAGTGAGGAGGAGCGGGGAATAGTTCGAGAGAGGATAGGTGAACTGATCCGAGCAAAAATCATAAGACCGAGTAATTCACCATTCGCAAGCCCTTTATTACTTGTTAAAAAAAAGAACGGTTCAGATAGATTATGTGTAGATTACCGAGCATTAAATAAAAACACCGTCGCGGATCGGTACCCTCTTCCTCTCATAGCTGATCAGATCGCGAGACTGAGAGGGGCGAAATACTTTATAAGCCTGGATACTTTATGGCCAGCGGGTTTCATCAAATTCCTATTCACCCGAATTCGACTGAATATACCGCGTTCGTTACTCCTGATGGTCAATATGAATACATGACGATGCCGTTTGGATTGAAGAATGCACCGTCTGTTTTTCAGAGGGCCATTTTCAATGCCTTAGGTGATCTTGCTTATTCATATGTTGTCGTTTATTTGGATGATGTTTTAATTATTGCCGATACGATAGATCAGGCGTTAGAAAGATTAAACACCGTCCTAGATACCCTCGTAAACGCCGGATTCTCTTTCAACTTTTCTAAATGTTCTTTCTTGAAGACGTCAGTACTTTATCTGGGTTATGTGATTCATAACGGAGAAGTCCGACCAAACCCAGGTAAAGTGCAAGCCTTGAGCTCTTTGCCCGCACCAACGACTGTTACACAGCTCCGGCAATTTATTGGTTTAGCTTCTTACTTTCGAAAATTTGTTCCTAAATTCTCACAGGTAATGAAATCTTTGTATGCTCTCACTTCCGGTAGCAAGAACATAAATTGGACGGATAAACATGAAAAAATTAGGCAAAAAGTAATTTCTATTCTGACCAATGAGCCGGTGCTAATGATTTTTGACCCCAAATATCCAATAGAACTACATAGTTCCGAAGGATTTGGGGCTATCCTAATGCATAGGGTCGAAGGTAAAAATAGAGTAGTTGAGTATTATAGCAAGCGGACTAGCCCTGCGGAATCTAGATATCATTCTTATGAGTTAGAAACGCTGGCAGTGGTAAACGCCATCAAGCATTTTCGTCACTATCTGCACGGTCGGGAATTTCTTGTTGTCACTGATTGTAATTCTCTGAAGGCATCCAGTGACAAGGTACATTTAAATGACAGGGTTTACAGATGGTGGGCTTACCTGCAAACTTTTACCTTTGACATTATGTATCGGGAAGGCAAACGAATGGCTCATGTAGATTTCTTTTCGAGAAATCCCGTAGATCTGGATCACCGTACGATCAACAAAATTGTAGAGAAAGAAATCAATCTATCTGAAATCTCCGATGATTGGTTGTTAGCAGAACAACGTCGCGACCCACAAATCTCTGAGATCGTCCGTAAGTTGCAAAATGAAGAGCTCGCGGAAGATATTGCGAATACGTATGAATTACGGTCTGGTACACTCCATCGGAAAATACAGAGAAAAGGTAGAACTCTTTGCTTGCCCATTGTCCCAAGGGGTTTCAGGTGGTCCGTCATTAATCATGTGCATCAGTCCATTATGCACTTAGGTTGGGATAAAACGCTTGAGAAACTATACGAGTATTACTGGTTTGAAGGAATGGCGAAATATGTTCGCAAATTCGTTGAGAACTGTCATGCTTGTCGAGTTTCGAAGGCTAGTTCAGGTAAAGTACAAGCTGAACTACATCCTATACCTAAGACCAGCATACCCTGGCATACGGTACACATGGATATAACGGGTAAATTAAGTGGTAAGAGTGACTCGAAAGAGTATATCATTGTTTTAGTTGATGCTTTCACGAAATTTGTATACCTGTATCATACTCGTAAATTAGATTCCTTTAATACCATTATAGCACTTAAGTCCGCTATATTTTTATTCGGCAATCCCTGCCGGGTAATAGCAGACCAAGGAAGGTGTTTTACGGGTAAAGATTTCCAAAATTTCTGCCAGAATAGACATATTAGACTTCACTTAATAGCAACTGGTGCGAGTAGGGCCAATGGACAGGTAGAGCGTGTTATGAGTACGCTGAAAAATATGTTAACGACGGTGGAAACGACCGGGCGATCTTGGCAAGACGCGATTGGGGAAATACAACTGGCTTTGAACTGCACTACCAATCGTGTAACCAAATCAAGTCCTCTGGAATTATTAATTGGGAAGGCAGCTAGGCCCTACGGTTTATTGTTGCCTGATAATATTGAGGAAAAGGAAGTAGACATCTTCAATGTAAGGCAACAAGCGATACGGAACATAGAGACTTGCGCCAGTTATGATAAAGACCGGTTTGACAAAACGAAAGCGAAGATAGTTAGGTTTAATCTCGGCGACTTTGTGTTACGTAAGAACGAGGAGAGAAACCAAACAAAGCTAGATCCGAAATTCAAAGGTCCATTCGTGATAACGGAAGTTTTAGAGGGGGATAGATATATTTTAAAAACTCTAGATGGCAAACGGTCATATAAGGATAGACACGACAAGTTGAGAAAGATGCCAGATGGTTGTATTCCTGCTGAGTTGGATGTCTGCGGTGATGACAGCGACGGTGATAATAACGATGTGAGCACATTGATCTCTGGGAATCATTAACGCCGCATTGTGGTCATAGTAATATACCCAGTGTAGTGTATGCGCCTTTTTATAATACTCCCAGTGTAGTGTATGCGCCTTTTATAATTCTCCCAGTGTAGTGTGTGCGCCTTTTATAATTCTCCCAGTGTAGTGTATGCGCCTTTTATAATACTCCCAGTGTAGTGCTTGTATTTTTATAATATCCTCACTGGTGCCCTGCGCTTTCTATATTATCCTCACTGGTGCCCTGCGCTTATTATAATATCCTCACTGGTGCCCTGCGCTTATTATAATATCCTCACTGGTGCCCTGTGCTTTCTATAATATCCTCACTGGTGTCTTGTGCTTTTTGTTATGCATCCAACGTGGTTATGTGATTCAACAAACTGAGATCTTTGTGTGGAGTCGAAAATGATCTGTCATGTCATTGCGGTCTGACTGGTGATTTACGGAGTGCAACTGGTACTTTAAATACAAACTATAACACTAATTTGAGTTCTTTTTTCATTTCCTTGCTTGTCAAATTTTTGAACAGAGCTTGTTGCTGAATTGGACCCTTGACTTATTTGGAACATCTAATCGAATGGTAAATAATATCAGTTACACCGAGTCTAATGTTAAAACTCTGTATTTTAGCTGCACACGAGGACGTGTGATAGTCAGTATGGCCGTGTCGGAGATGAAATGAAAACCGGAGCCTTCCCTATGCAATTTTGAGGAGGCCTTTTAATGCTTTAGCCCAGATCTTATCATAACTGTAATTAAGTAATTGTCATCTGTAATTGTTTGACATTTGTGAAAAGCGAAAGTGGGTTCGAGGTGACAACTGGTCGCTGAACGTAGCCACGGTCACGGGATAAACGTTTTGCCTGACGAAGGTGTGGATCGGTTGTATTGTTCTCCCTAGAAATCACATAGAATTGTACTTTAGAGATGTCGATATAATGGGACACACGTTGTATGAGGAATCAATCTCCAGACAGAAACTGCCTAGCAACGGCGTTTGGATCTTTCTCGATGTTTCCAAGGAGTATATAACAAACTTCTGACAGATATTGCCTAGCAACAACGATTGGAACCTTCTCGATGTTTCCAGCGAGAATATAACAAACAAAATGCAGTCGGATTACGAAAAAGATTTTATGCAGAGAGGCATTCGTGTGATCGCCTTGGAAAGTGATACATCGAGTAATTTTTCCGAGTGATTCGGCAAACGTATTTTTGTGTTATAAAATTGTTTAAAGTTTTCCCGTTGACCGTGGATTCGTTTGAACCCCGGATCATTGTTTATAGCGTAAATTAAATTCAATATTTGTAAATTTATCAATCGTTAATTTTCATTATTCGTTAAATTAGTAAATCGTAAGATATATTATTCGTTTCTTTTATTGTTCGATAAAACTTATTATTCTTTAATCTAATTAATAATTTAATTTATCATTTGTTAATCAATCATATCATTTATAAAAATTCATTATTCATAATATTTGTAGAACCTTGTTTATTCGTGTAAATATATTCTCTGTTTTGTAAAACAATGGCTAATTCAAACGAAGAATCGTTACGCGCCTTAAATCCTAATGTTAACCCGACATCAGAAGTGGGATCAAGCCCAAGTGTCACTTTGGAACAACTCATGAAAATCATGAACCAGATGACTCAGCCTAGGGAGCAAAAGTCGAGTATGGAACCTAAGGATGTAGCGTTGTCACGTTTTGATCCTGAAGGCACGGGCGCTGATCCATTCGCGTGGTGCTCATACACAGATGTGATTTTGAAAGACTATCCGATGCAAGATAGTGTGTTACTTTCTGCTTTAAATCGTGCCCTAAAGGGATCTGCTGCACATTGGCTTTCACAAATAGTGCGCGGTGGAAAACTTTCCTGGCCAACGTTTAAGGAACAATTCCTTTCGCGTTTCGGTGGCAGAGAGACAGCCGCCACGGCATTAATAAGGATGTCCAGAGAACGACCGACGGAGACCGAAACTCTAGGAGCTTACGGTAGTCGCCTCCGTTCCATGTTGCAGATCAAGATGCAAGATCTAACGATGCCCGAAGTACTCAATGCCTTAACTCTTTATATGCTAAACTCACAAGATCAACGCTTTCATCGATTAACGCTCGCAAATAATATCAAGACGGAGGAACAATTTTATGAAGAAATGAGAGCTTATCCTTACAACGATCTGCCGGCAACTTTGTTAGGAAATACATCGGAGGAACCTGAAGTTAAACGACGCAAGTTATCGCATTACCGGGTGAAGTGTCATTATTGTGGTACTCTTGGACACAAAATAACGGAGTGTCGCAAGAGGATGCGTAGTGAACAGCGGAAGGATACAAAGGATACAAAGGATACAAAGGATACACAACACCAGGAAAGAAACCGTCCAGCTTCATCGCCCAAGGTGGTTTGCTTCAAGTGTCGTGCGGAGGGTCATATCGCACCTGATTGTCCACAACTGCAGAACAGAAAATCCGGCTTCAAGAATGAACGTCGAGTCGACTCCTGTGTGGTAGAGCCTCCAGCTGGTAAATTAAGTCATCTGGGTGAGTCGTACCCATTTTATTTCGATTCCGGAGCCGAATGCTCATTAATCAAAGAATCCGTAGCTTCGAAATTTTCTGGCAAACGAACGACTGATGTAGTAATAATGCGAGGCATAGGGAATACTTGTGTTAACAGTACATCTCAGATTTTATCCACTGTATGTATTAACGGTTTTACATTGGAGATAACTTTTCATGCCCTTTCTGATAATTACTTAAAATACGATATCATGATTGGTCGTGAAATTTTGAGCCAAGGTTTTGACGTGAATGTTACACGAAACAGTGTCGATATTTGTAAGACAAAAATAGTTAACGCTTGTAGCAGAGTCGCGGAAGATGTGATCAACATTAATGAGGTCGACACTGATGTAGTTGGTAACGATAAAGATCGATTGATTTCTGTTCTCGAGAAATACAAAGAGTCATTTATTACGGGTTTTCCGCGGAATCGTGTAAATACGGGTCAATTAGAAATTCGTTTAATTGATCCCAACGTTACCGTGCAACGAAGTCCTTATAGACTCAGTGAGGAGGAGCGGGGAATAGTTCGAGAGAGGATAGGTGAACTGATCCGAGCAAAAATCATAAGACCGAGTAATTCACCATTCGCAAGCCCTTTATTACTTGTTAAAAAAAAGAACGGTTCAGATAGATTATGTGTAGATTACCGAGCATTAAATAAAAACACCGTCGCGGATCGGTACCCTCTTCCTCTCATAGCTGATCAGATCGCGAGACTGAGAGGGGCGAAATACTTTATAAGCCTGGATATGGCCAGCGGGTTTCATCAAATTCCTATTCACCCGAATTCGACTGAATATACCGCGTTCGTTACTCCTGATGGTCAATATGAATACATGACGATGCCGTTTGGATTGAAGAATGCACCGTCTGTTTTTCAGAGGGCCATTTTCAATGCCTTAGGTGATCTTGCTTATTCATATGTTGTCGTTTATTTGGATGATGTTTTAATTATTGCCGATACGATAGATCAGGCGTTAGAAAGATTAAACACCGTCCTAGATACCCTCGTAAACGCCGGATTCTCTTTCAACTTTTCTAAATGTTCTTTCTTGAAGACGTCAGTACTTTATCTGGGTTATGTGATTCATAACGGAGAAGTCCGACCAAACCCAGGTAAAGTACAAGCCTTGAGCTCTTTGCCCGCACCAACGACTGTTACACAGCTCCGGCAATTTATTGGTTTAGCTTCTTACTTTCGAAAATTTGTTCCTAAATTCTCACAGGTAATGAAATCTTTGTATGCTCTCACTTCCGGTAGCAAGAACATAAATTGGACGGATAAACATGAAAAAATTAGGCAAAAAGTAATTTCTATTCTGACCAATGAGCCGGTGCTAATGATTTTTGACCCCAAATATCCAATAGAACTACATACGGATGCTAGTTCCGAAGGATTTGGGGCTATCCTAATGCATAGGGTCGAAGGTAAAAATAGAGTAGTTGAGTATTATAGCAAGCGGACTAGCCCTGCGGAATCTAGATATCATTCTTATGAGTTAGAAACGCTGGCAGTGGTAAACGCCATCAAGCATTTTCGTCACTATCTGCACGGTCGGGAATTTCTTGTTGTCACTGATTGTAATTCTCTGAAGGCATCCAGTGACAAGGTACATTTAAATGACAGGGTTTACAGATGGTGGGCTTACCTGCAAACTTTTACCTTTGACATTATGTATCGGGAAGGCAAACGAATGGCTCATGTAGATTTCTTTTCGAGAAATCCCGTAGATCTGGATCACCGTACGATCAACAAAATTGTAGAGAAAGAAATCAATCTATCTGAAATCTCCGATGATTGGTTGTTAGCAGAACAACGTCGCGACCCACAAATCTCTGAGATCGTCCGTAAGTTGCAAAATGAAGAGCTCGCGGAAGATATTGCGAATACGTATGAATTACGGTCTGGTACACTCCATCGGAAAATACAGAGAAAAGGTAGAACTCTTTGCTTGCCCATTGTCCCAAGGGGTTTCAGGTGGTCCGTCATTAATCATGTGCATCAGTCCATTATGCACTTAGGTTGGGATAAAACGCTTGAGAAACTATACGAGTATTACTGGTTTGAAGGAATGGCGAAATATGTTCGCAAATTCGTTGAGAACTGTCATGCTTGTCGAGTTTCGAAGGCTAGTTCAGGTAAAGTACAAGCTGAACTACATCCTATACCTAAGACCAGCATACCCTGGCATACGGTACACATGGATATAACGGGTAAATTAAGTGGTAAGAGTGACTCGAAAGAGTATATCATTGTTTTAGTTGATGCTTTCACGAAATTTGTATACCTGTATCATACTCGTAAATTAGATTCCTTTAATACCATTATAGCACTTAAGTCCGCTATATTTTTATTCGGCAATCCCTGCCGGGTAATAGCAGACCAAGGAAGGTGTTTTACGGGTAAAGATTTCCAAAATTTCTGCCAGAATAGACATATTAGACTTCACTTAATAGCAACTGGTGCGAGTAGGGCCAATGGACAGGTAGAGCGTGTTATGAGTACGCTGAAAAATATGTTAACGACGGTGGAAACGACCGGGCGATCTTGGCAAGACGCGATTGGGGAAATACAACTGGCTTTGAACTGCACTACCAATCGTGTAACCAAATCAAGTCCTCTGGAATTATTAATTGGGAAGGCAGCTAGGCCCTACGGTTTATTGTTGCCTGATAATATTGAGGAAAAGGAAGTAGACATCTTCAATGTAAGGCAACAAGCGATACGGAACATAGAGACTTGCGCCAGTTATGATAAAGACCGGTTTGACAAAACGAAAGCGAAGATAGTTAGGTTTAATCTCGGCGACTTTGTGTTACGTAAGAACGAGGAGAGAAACCAAACAAAGCTAGATCCGAAATTCAAAGGTCCATTCGTGATAACGGAAGTTTTAGAGGGGGATAGATATATTTTAAAAACTCTAGATGGCAAACGGTCATATAAGGATAGACACGACAAGTTGAGAAAGATGCCAGATGGTTGTATTCCTGCTGAGTTGGATGTCTGCGGTGATGACAGCGACGGTGATAATAACGATGTGAGCACATTGATCTCTGGGAATCATTAACGCCGCATTGTGGTCATAGTAATATACCCAGTGTAGTGTATGCGCCTTTTTATAATACTCCCAGTGTAGTGTATGCGCCTTTTATAATTCTCCCAGTGTAGTGTGTGCGCCTTTTATAATTCTCCCAGTGTAGTGTATGCGCCTTTTATAATACTCCCAGTGTAGTGCTTGTATTTTTATAATATCCTCACTGGTGCCCTGCGCTTTCTATATTATCCTCACTGGTGCCCTGCGCTTATTATAATATCCTCACTGGTGCCCTGCGCTTATTATAATATCCTCACTGGTGCCCTGTGCTTTCTATAATATCCTCACTGGTGTCTTGTGCTTTTTGTTATGCATCCAACGTGGTTATGTGATTCAACAAACTGAGATCTTTGTGTGGAGTCGAAAATGATCTGTCATGTCATTGCGGTCTGACTGGTGATTTACGGAGTGCAACTGGTACTTTAAATACAAACTATAACACTAATTTGAGTTCTTTTTTCATTTCCTTGCTTGTCAAATTTTTGAACAGAGCTTGTTGCTGAATTGGACCCTTGACTTATTTGGAACATCTAATCGAATGGTAAATAATATCAGTTACACCGAGTCTAATGTTAAAACTCTGTATTTTAGCTGCACACGAGGACGTGTGATAGTCAGTATGGCCGTGTCGGAGATGAAATGAAAACCGGAGCCTTCCCTATGCAATTTTGAGGAGGCCTTTTAATGCTTTAGCCCAGATCTTATCATAACTGTAATTAAGTAATTGTCATCTGTAATTGTTTGACATTTGTGAAAAGCGAAAGTGGGTTCGAGGTGACAACTGGTCGCTGAACGTAGCCACGGTCACGGGATAAACGTTTTGCCTGACGAAGGTGTGGATCGGTTGTATTGTTCTCCCTAGAAATCACATAGAATTGTACTTTAGAGATGTCGATATAATGGGACACACGTTGTATGAGGAATCAATCTCCAGACAGAAACTGCCTAGCAACGGCGTTTGGATCTTTCTCGATGTTTCCAAGGAGTATATAACAAACTTCTGACAGATATTGCCTAGCAACAACGATTGGAACCTTCTCGATGTTTCCAGCGAGAATATAACAAACAAAATGCAGTCGGATTACGAAAAAGATTTTATGCAGAGAGGCATTCGTGTGATCGCCTTGGAAAGTGATACATCGAGTAATTTTTCCGAGTGATTCGGCAAACGTATTTTTGTGTTATAAAATTGTTTAAAGTTTTCCCGTTGACCGTGGATTCGTTTGAACCCCGGATCATTGTTTATAGCGTAAATTAAATTCAATATTTGTAAATTTATCAATCGTTAATTTTCATTATTCGTTAAATTAGTAAATCGTAAGATATATTATTCGTTTCTTTTATTGTTCGATAAAACTTATTATTCTTTAATCTAATTAATAATTTAATTTATCATTTGTTAATCAATCATATCATTTATAAAAATTCATTATTCATAATATTTGTAGAACCTTGTTTATTCGTGTAAATATATTCTCTGTTTTGTAAAACAATGGCTAATTCAAACGAAGAATCGTTACGCGCCTTAAATCCTAATGTTAACCCGACATATATATATATATATATACGTATTCATATGCATATTTCTCCTGGCAGTGTAGTATTCATACGAAATGAAATGTCAATTATTTATTTATCCTTTACCGGAATGTAGGCTAGTTTTAAGTATGTATCTTAGATTATCGATTTGAATCAATAATGTAGAATGCGCATACATTAATAGTAGTTTAGTTTAGAATATAATTTATATATTTATATATAGACATGCATGTTCCGTAATATAGTTCTTATTTTATAATTCTTTACCGGAATGTAGGCTAGTTTAGGTATGTATCTTAGATTATCGGTTTGATAGAATTCGCACACATATATATATTTCTGACAATGTAACCTTCATTTCTTTAATAATACAATATTGTATGTTTTATGTATTCGTTAAACTATTAGTTTTTGACTTCATGTATACTTATATTTCATAAATTGATAATATTGTATTTATTGCATAGTATTGGAAGCACTGTCTCTAATATTTACTAGGTTATTACATGTTCGGCATATATGTTTATACTTATATGTAACTCTCCAAATTGATTGATTGAAATATATTTATATATATATATATATTCCTGGCGTTTCAATTATTTTCCCCTTTTGTAGTTATTCTTATTTCCTGGTTTATTTAGAATTGTGTGTATATGTATTTTGTTTATTGGTTGGATCCGTTAATCGCCCTCGTTTTGTTAATCCTTCCTTTCGTTTCGTAGTGCCGTGTGTTCCTTTGTGCATTCAAATCCTTATTCGCGTGTTTTGTATAGAATGGTTTTCTTGTTCTTGTTACGGCGCGTGCGGAGCGCGGGACGTGACATCCCCGCCCTTGGAGTTCAAATTTCCAAAGGAAATTTGACTGATGGTATCTCTGAGTTCGCTCAAGGCGGACGTAGATGTCGTTGGTAGTTGAGTGACTACCGGTGTTATCGATATCCCTTGAGGTTGTGCTGTTTGATCATCGATATTTCGTCTTCTTTTGAGGTATAGTAGCGGGTGGGTGACTGAGCCGCATATTGCTCCTAATAGGGCGATTCCGCATTCGTAAGTTTCACGTAACTGGTATCCGTGTGCGGCTATATATATTATTGTCTTGATTAGTTTAAATATTGCGAGTATTCCAAATATTGCTGCACTGACAGTTCCAAATTCCATAAAACCAGTCCATAAGCTTGATACGGTATTTTTCGCTATTGTCGTTAATGTGTTTTGTCCATCATTCCCAGGATGTTTACTGTTCCAGGGACGATTGTTTTTCCTGTTGCTCCTCTGGCCAATGCGTTCAAGACTGCAGATTTTCTGCCGGGAACATGACGTGGTCCCGTAGTGCATCGAGGTCTTTTGGGTATACATTCCGCTCGTGGCCAACGACGATGGTGCTGAATATCGCCACGTTTGGCGCACGTCCGGGCGGAGTTCCTGTGGTGCGATTCCTTTGCCAAACGGGTAGTTCCGAGTAGCATTTTGTTGTATGTCGTACCTTTACTTGTACCGGAATGCATTTGACTATATGGACCGCTTCTCCTGCGATCAAAGCCATGTGTCCTGGGTTTTGGTTATGGTGTATGCAAATTCGTCGGGCGGTAAGTTTGCCAAGCTTAAAGCGTTCTCTATTAGTTTCTTCTGTGTGGTGTATCTTTGTGTCAGTGTATCATGGTATAATGTTTTCATTTCTCGAGTTTATCAGAAATAGGAATAACCTTTTATAGAAAAAGAAAATTTTATATTTATATATATTTGTTAAGGAAATTCGAGGATATGGGAATACAAATTATTGCCTACATTTCCCACACAACAGTTATACATCTATATTACTCTCTGAAGAACGTCTTGCACGCACGCTGGTCGCCAACCGACTATCCTAGATTCTTCTAACATCTGGCAACAGTCTTTTGTCTCCACTAAGACCTTGACGCCCTCTGGCCCTTACACACACACTCTCATGTACAATGTAAATGTATCACTTCCCTAACAATGTTATATTTTTCTTCTTTCCTTTTTTCTTCTTCCCCTTTTTCTTTTTTTTTTTGTTTTTTTTTATTGTTAAAACCTTTGTTTTATTTTAGGTTTTACGTACTTGTTATCAGTGAAAATAAATATTATGAATACTACTTGGATTGTAATTATATACATATATGCGTACGTATTGGTAAGTAGTATAAATGAGATTTGTTTTATTGTTATAAATATATAAGTATATATCATCAATAGGAATAAATATCACAAATGTACCTTGTTTTCGAGTATATATACATATATGCGCGTGCAATGGTAAATATGACGGCTTATTTTTATGAGTCACTTGCATTATCAATGGAAGTGAATGTTATAAATATCGCCTACTTTACAACATGCGTGTATATATATATAGTGATGAACATAAGTGAAAATTATATGCATAGTTATAAATGTTGTTTGTTTACAGGTGGATAGCATCAGTGTTTGGTTTCGTGAGTGGCGTACAAATACTTTACAGTTCCACTGTGTGGATTGCTATTCATGTTCTTCCATCCGTCGTTCAGAAAATGGTTGATGAGTTCGCCATCAGTTCTGTACACACATATAAAAATAGTTAATGTATATATGTAGTATCGTGAGTGAGAGGCCTGGGAGTTGGCGGGTGAACCGCGTGGAATGTCGCGAGAGCCGAGGCGTTTGTTTTTGATCGCGTAGTTTTGGAAAGAGGAGACCTACGTGATCTTGGCCACGAGCGGTTGCCAAGGGACGGGAGAAAAGGAATCAACAAACGGAGTTTGCGAGTGGCGTTGCCGAGAGAGTGTTGATTGCATTTTGTGAAAGTCGAGTCGTTATATCTGATTATTTAGTTGTGCTGTTTTCTGTACGTTTGGTGTGAATAGTTCAGGTTGAACAACAATCGTCTTTTTCTGTCCGATTAACATCTGTATCACCCATTCCTTGTAAATATATTATATCACGATATTACATTTTTGGGGGCTCGTCCGGGATTGGACAAGACAGAAAACGAAACGGTTTAACAGAGCTATTCGAGCTAGTTGTGAATTTACCGGTACGCGGTGCGATAAAAGACGATATCGTTGACTGTTTAAGTTTGTGTAGTGTGAAAAATGGCAAACGTTGGGGACGAACGATTGTCGGGTGAAGAGGGTTCGACGCTGGAGGAGCTGAGGAGTAAGCTCGCACGAATGAACCTCCCTATATCTGGTGCGAGGTCAGTGCTGATTGCAAGGCTGAATCGGGCGTGTAGGGCTGGACAATCGTATCCTAAGGGATCGACGGGCGGTGAAGAGCTAACCGGTCAACGAGATTTAGGAAATGTACAGAGAGCTGAGCGTGATTGTAACGAAGATGAAAATTTTGAGAAAATGAATACGAAGGAGTTGAAGGAGCGCCTCGCTAGTTTGGGTTTAAAAACGACGGGAAGAAAAGTAGAATTACGCGCACGGCTACAAGCGGCCATGGATGGTAATGACATATCGTCGGAAGAAGAAAGCGACGACGAAAGTGAGTATGAAGATGACAAAAAAGACGCAAGAGGATACAAGAGAGGTACGCGAAGGGTGTATCAGGACCGTGATGAATATTGTCGAAGGGCATGTGTTGGTTCGACACTGAGTTTTAGAGACGTCGAAGATGCATTAGAGTCGTTTAGTGGCAACAAAGGTGAAAATGTCGAACGATGGTTCGAGTCGTTCGAGGAAGTCGCTGATACGTGCATGTGGTCGGATGGGCAGAAGGCAGTCTACGCGAGGAAGCTGCTGAAGGGATCAGCGAAAATATTTGCGAGCTTCGAGTGTCATGCCAGGACTTGGCATGAGTTGAAGAGGGGGCTAGTGAAAGAATTTTCGAGGAAAGTCAACAGTAGGCAAGTACATCAGAAACTTGAAGAAACAAAAAAGGAGAGTGATGAAGCATGTTTGGCTTACATGTACCGCATGCTCGAAATAGCCAACCATGTGGACATAGAGGAGGAAGCAAAGGTGGAATACATCGTGGATGGAATAATAGACGACGAGAACAATAAGGCTATATTGTACGGCGCTACATCAATCAAAGAGTTGAGGAAGAGGTTAGTGATGTACGAAGAGCAGAAGAGTCGCAGAATAAAGTCGATTGTGAAGCCGGCTAAAACCCAGAAGAACGGGAAGCCCAGTCAATCTGTAGATGCAATGAAGAAAAGAAGATGCTTCATTTGCGGTAGTGAGGATCATCTAAGTGTTAAGTGTCCGGAGAGGGGAGAAGGTGTTAGGTGTTCCGAGTGCAGCGGATTTGGACATATTGCAGCGAGGTGTACGGCACGACCGAAAGAGACTTGCGTAGTGTCAAGATCCGAAAAGGGGAAGTATGTGAAGGAAGTGGCGATAGATGATTGTAGGTTTGTGGCACTAGTGGATACGGGTAGTGATCTCACGTTCATTCGATCAGACGAGTATGCGAGGTTAGGGTCACCACCCCTAGGTAAATGCACGCTTAAGTTCGACGGTGTTGGTTCCGCTGGCAATGAGACCTGGGGTGAATTCACCAAGGTAATGACGGTTGATGGGTGTAAACTGCCAATCACTTTGCACGTTGTTTCAAACAAAATATTGACGAAGCACGGCCTGTTGTTAGGCACTGATTTTCTGGATCAGGTAGAGTTACGGGTTAAACGAGGCGAAGTGACTTTCTTGCGGCTTGACGAACAGACTAACAAAGACGTGCCGGATGTGTTTAGAGTTAACGTGGTAGAACAGACCGACGAAACAGACCTAACACACGTACGGGAACCGCATTATCGTGAAGCGATTCGCGATATCGTTAGGGGGTATAGGCCGGAGAAAAAGCGGGACGTTGGGATAACGGCAAAAATCGTTTTAAAGAGTGACAAACCTGTGGTTCGAAGGCCGCGAAGATTGGCGCCTTCGGAGAAAAAAGAGGTGGACGAGTTGATGGAATTATGGACAAATGAAGGTACAATAAAACCGTCAAACTCAGAATATGCAAGTCCCATAGTTGTAGTTAGAAAGAAAGATGGTTCTATCAGAGTCTGTGTTGATTTTCGCGAGCTTAATGAACTTATTGAGTGTCCACATTTCCCATTGCCTTCAATTGATGATATTTTAGATGCATTGCAAGGTACTCAGTTTTTCACAACGTTGGATTTAAAGAATGGTTTTTTTCACGTGTGTTTAGACAAAGACAGCCGAAAATATACATCTTTCGTTACGCCATCGGGGCAATATGAATTTTTGAAGTTGCCGTTTGGTTTAAAGATTTCACCCATTGTGTTTCAGAAGTATATTTCGATGATCTTTAAGGAACTAGTAGGTAAAGGTATTGTTATCGTGTATATGGATGACATTATTATTCTTGCAAAGAATTTAGAGGAGGCGTGGGAACGTTTGCAAATGGTCATAGAGTTAGCTGAGCAGTATGGGCTAATTATAAACTGGGGAAAATGTCGTTTTCTGCAGCAGGAAATTGAATATTTGGGGTATATAGTCTCAAAAAATACCATAAGGCCGTCTACACATAAAACTAGGGCAGTAGCAAACTTTCCCAAGCCAACATCTGTTAAAAAGGTTCAGAGTTTTTTGGGACTTACGGGGTACTTTCGAAAATTTATTAGGGGATACGCGAAGATTGCTAAGCCTTTGACGGATTTGTTGAAAAAGGAGGTAAAATTTCAGTTCGGCGATCGAGAAGTAGAGGCCTTTGAAATCTTGAAAACAGCGCTTGTCAACGAACCAGTGTTAAAGTTGTATAGAATGGGCGCGGAGACTGAGTTGCATACAGACGCGTCCGCAGAGGGTTACGGAGCAATTTTAATGCAACTAGATCTGGACGATGGAAAATTCCATCCGGTCTACTTTGCCAGCGGAAAAACAACTCCCGCCGAGGCAAAGTACACCAGTTACGAACTGGAAGTACTAGCAATTGTAAAAGCGTTGAACAAGTTTAGAATATATCTGTTAGGTATGCCGTTTACTATCGTCACGGATTGCCAAGCGTTTGCTATGACAATGAAAAAGAAAGATTTGTGTGCGCGTGTAGCCAGATGGGCCTTGTTACTAGACGAGTTTAAGTATCAGGTGTGTCATAGGCCAGGTAAAAGCATGCAGCATGTGGATGCTCTGAGTAGAAACCCCCTGCCGAGCACTATGTATGTAACGGAAAGTGAAGACGGGCTGATTGCACGGTTGAGAAGTGCACAGAACAAGGACGTTGAAGTCCGTAGGATTTTAGACGCCGCAACGTGCAATCAGGTCGATGGGTATGTAATAAGGAACAATATTTTGTATAAAGAGTGTAAGGATGATGTGTTAATAGTAGTACCGAAGGCTATGCAGGTTCAGGTAGTCAGGCAGGCGCACGAGCGTGGGCATTTTGGGGTCACCAAAACAGAAGCTATAGTCAAGAAGGACTTTTGGTTTAAGGGGCTACGTAAAAAGGTCGAGCATGTGGTATCTAACTGTCTCGATTGTATCCTAGCCGAACGAAAATTGGGCAAGCAAGAGGGATATCTAAATCCGTTAGACAAAGGTGACACACCGTTAGACACTTACCATATTGACCATGCGGGCCCTATGACAGCTACAAAGAAAAGATACGCACACATCTTTGTAGTAGTGGATGCGTTCACGAAGTTTACGTGGCTTTATCCTACTAGATCTACTGATACCGCGGATGTTATCGATCGACTGAAGAAGCAAGCGGCTGTTTTTGGGAACCCACGACGAATTATCTCTGATCGGGGAACAGCGTTCACATCCAACGCGTTCCAAGAGTATTGCGAAGAAGAAAATATAAAGCATTTATTAGTCACGACGGGGGCGCCGAGGGGGAACGGGCAGGTAGAGAGGGTAAACAGGACACTCATACCTTTACTAAGTAAACTGACTGCCCCTAAACCCGATGATTGGTATAAACATGTCGACCAAGTACAGAAATACCTGAATTTTACATTAAACAGGAGCACGGGAAAAACTCCTTTCCAGCTACTTGTCGGGGTCGAGATGCAAACTAAAGAAGACCCACAGATCCGAAAATTGGTTGAAGAAGAATGGGTGGTGGAATTCGAAGAGCAACGTCGTGAACTGCGTGAGGACGCGAAAAAGAAAATTGCTGCTACTCAAGAGGAAAATCGGAGGCACTACAACAAAAGAAGAAAAGGTGCGAAACAGTACCTAAGTGGAGAGTTGGTGGCCATAAAGAGAACGCAGTTTGGCCCAGGATTAAAACTGGGAGGAAGATTTTTGGGTCCGTACCGGATAGTGCGAGCAATGCGGAATGATCGCTACATTGTGGAGAAGGTAGGAGAGCATGAGGGGCCAAAACGGTCATCAACTACTGCTGATTTTATGAAACCTTGGGTCATAAACGCCGAAAGTGACGCATCTGATGACAGAGAGATAGAAGGCAACATCTGAGGGCAGATGTTATTGCAGGATGACAGAGTGTAGTATCGTGAGTGAGAGGCCTGGGAGTTGGCGGGTGAACCGCGTGGAATGTCGCGAGAGCCGAGGCGATTGTTTTTGATCGCGTAGTTTTGGAAAGAGGAGACCTACGTGATCTTGGCCACGAGCGGTTGCCAATGGACGGGAGAAAAGGAATCAACAAACGGAGTTTGCGAGTGGCGTTGCCGAGAGAGTGTTGATTGCATTTTGTGAAAGTCGAGTCGTTATCTAATTATTTAGTTGTGCTGTTTTCTGTACGTTTGGTGTGAATAGTTCAGGTTGAACAACAATCGTCTTTTTCTGTCCGATTAACATCTGTATCATCCATTCCTTGTAAATATATTATATCACGATATTACATATATATACTATTTATTTATTTTTTTATATATATAATTTGCGTTTGGATCTGTTCCTTTGTACGAATACTGTATCCCTGTATATAATATAATATGTATAATATGTTATAATTATGTTAGTTGTTATTTATTATATATAGTTTCCTTAACTCTCTCCCCCTTTTTCTTGTTTTTTTTTTTTTTTTTTTTTTATTAATACCTAACATTGCTATTATGATGCTGTATTGTATTGCATTGGCTGTTATTTGTATGTGCGCGCGACGAATTTTTCAACATGGTCGCTCGCGTGTCTCTTTGGTATGGCGTTGGTTTAATGTCAACAGTAACGTGTTGTTGAAATAACTAATTAATTGTTAATCACTATAATTTTATTTAGAAGTGTTTTGTAATATTGTTTTGTGTTTCATGATATTGTGTGTGTCAATACCGTGTGCTACTTTAATGCGATAGCGTGGATTGTATTGTTACCGAATTTCAATAATCATTGTTTCGATTATACGTGACTTGCATTTATGTAAGTCTCGTTTAATTTAGTTAATGTTTTGTGTATTGTGTTACCAGTTATTTCGTGTAGCATAACTTTATTCCTTTGCACCGAGTTCAGTCATGTCTTGTCGTTAATATTTAGTTAGTCTATCTTGATTAATATATATATTTAACAAATATTTAAGAAACAATGGCGAGTGTAGTGGAATCGTTGGACGAAGAAATGGTTTTGACATTGTCGGAAAAGCTTAAAGCATGGGATGCGAACTTTCCCGATATGAGTGCAAAACTCGCCGAATTACAAAGCGGCTTATTCGAACTTAAAACAAAACAAGAACCTAAAACACCCGTATCGCCGCCGACAACGCAACAAGAGACGGTCCAGCCGAGTGGACATACCCAGCCAATTAAGCTAAAAGATGCGATCGAATCGGTGCCAGTGTTTGACGGATATCGACCATCGGTATTCCACTTTTTAAGAGCTTGTGAGCGCGCGCGAAATATGATTCCCAGATATCAAGAACCTCAATTGGTAAAATTGTTAGTAAATAAGCTCCGTGGACACGCGCTCCTCGCCATCGAAGACACAGAATTAATGAGTCTAAACGATTTCGGAAACAAATTAAAGGATCTATTCGGCCCAAAGAAATTTCTTAACGAATATAAAGGGGAATTAGGAACGATATTTCAACGACCCGGGGAAGACATATTACATTATATGGATCGCGTTAGAAATCTTAGATTGGCAATAATGGACGGAGAAAGAGGCGACTACGGCATCATATCCCCCGATATCCAAGATACTATAGATTGGGAAACGAAAGAAGCTTTCGTTAAAGGACTTCCGAACGAGGTATATGTGCGAGTAAAAATAGCAGGGTACCATACTTTAGAAGATGCGTATCGTCAAGCCGTCAAAGCAACACACGAATTGAAACAAATAACCGATAGAACGCGACCCCAACGACCGACACCCTCGAACTATTACAGACGCGACAACGCACATCCTTCGAACACTAACAACAATATCAGGAACAACCGCCAAGATCGAAGATCGCTACCTCCATCGCAGAATTTTTTGAATTCTACAAGACAAAATATCACGTGTAACTATTGCAAAAAACCCGGGCATCTAGTGAAAGACTGTTACAAATTTAAAGCCCGAGTAGATGCCGGATTAATCGTACCCTATGCTTCGAGACCATCGGGAAACCAAACACGTCCTTCGGGAGAATGGGGCGAGCCACGAAGGAACGATACGCCGAATCGCCCAAGAGTACAGGCGGCAACCAGGCGACCGGCGCCGACGGCAACAAACACAACAAGGACAGCCACCCCCGCGAGATCGACTCCACCACCCATAACGAGAGACAGAGCGAACGCAATGCCGACCATAAGATCGAACGAACAACCACTAAATATTGTGGGGGAGTCATCCCACAACCAAACGAGGTCACAGACAGAGAATCCAGAATCTCAAGGCAAAAGGAAAAGAGTGAAGCACAAGCAACCGGCGAAGGAAAATCATCAGGAGTTGAATTCAGATTCGGAAGGCGACCTCTCCGAATTATTTCAATAAAATTTAACGATTCCCCAACGACCCCAACTGCACGAATAGTTTCCCCAGATCTAAAGACTAAGACGAGTTTATTATTAGACTCTGGATCGGAAATCAACATTATCAAGAAACCTGCTATACTCGATTCAGCCATCATCGACGAAAAGGAATCAATCGAAGTGCGAGGAATTACGGCAACGAGCCTGGTCTTCTTAGGGCAGACGGTAATACAGGTTGCGGGCCATCCGGTTGTTTTTCATGTAGTCGATGATTCATTGCTAATCGATCAAGACGGAATCCTAGGATCCGAATTTTTTGCAGGTTGTAAGGCTCGTTTAGATTATGAGGGAAAACATATCAGATGGGGAAATATTTATATTCCCTTCGATACTAAAGAAAAAATAATTATACCGAAGCGAAGTTCAATAACGTGTTCGATTAATATCGCTAATCCAGAGATAAAAGAGGGATTTATTCCAAGAATCGAGCCGAACAAGGGAATCTATGTTGGTAATGCAGTTGTGAGGAATCATAAAGGAAAAGGTTACATAAGAGTAATAAATACTACTTCGAGAGATTACGTATTTACAACACCAACGATGGTAATTAAAGAATTTGAAAATCCCCCCCCCTCCCGCCCCCCGCTTCCTAGGACAGCGTGCAATACAGTTCTAAGATCGGAGGAAAGTAGATACGATAAAATAAATGAGTTACTACGACTCGAACATTTGAACGAAGAAGAAAAGGAAAATGCTAGAAAATTGATTCGTAATAATCAAGATAGGTTTCATATTCCAGGAGATACATTGGAAGCAACCGAAGTTCTGGAACATAGGATAATTACAACGGATAATATACCCATCAATACTAAACAGTATCGATATCCACCAATACATCGAGAAGAAATAAATCGACAGGTCCAAGAACTACTAGATACGGACGTAGTGGAACCATCAATATCTCCATATAACTCCCCGTTATGGATTGTGCCCAAAAACCCGATTCGCAAGGAAATAAGCGCTGGAGATTAGTCATCGATTATAGAAAATTGAACGATAAAACGATTGGCGATGCCTTCCCACTACCCAACATTACAGAAATATTGGATCAATTAGGAAGTGCAAAATATTTTTCCACGTTTGACTTGGCATCGGGCTTTCACCAGATCTGTATGTCACAGGAAGATGCCCACAAAACTGCATTTTCGACACCATACGGGCATTTTCAATTCAAAAGAATGCCCTTTGGATTAAAAGATGCCCCAGCAACATTTCAACGTTTGATGAATTCAATATTATCTGGTCTGCAAGGAATAGAACTATTCGTCTATCTGGATGACATAGCGATTTATTCCACGTCTCTCCAAGAACACGAAATTAAATTTAATAAATTAATGGAAAGACTGAGGAAAGCTAAATTACGATTACAACCTGATAAGTGCGAATTTTTACGACACGAGGTGAATTATTTAGGACATATAATTAGTGAGGATGGCGTGAAACCCGACCCAAAGAAAGTCGAAGCCGTATCAAAATTTCCACGACCAAAGAGGGCGAAAAATATCAAACAATTTCTGGGACTAGCAGGATATTACAGAAGATTTATACCCCGATTTCCCCAAGGTCGCGAAACCATTGACACAACTATTAAAGAAAGACACTCCCTTTAAATGGACAGAAAATCAAGAAAACGCATTCAATAATTTAAAGACAGCGTTAGTGACGAAACCCATCCTGCAATATCCAGACTTTTCTAAACCCTTTAACCTTACTACAGACGCATCAGGATATGCAATAAGCGGTGTACTGAGTCAAGGGCCAATCGGAAAGGATTTGCCGATTGCGTATGCCTCAAGGCTATTAAATCCCGCCGAACAAAACTACTCTACCATAGAAAAGGAGTGTCTGGCAATTGTTTACAGCGCAATGCACTTCCGACCGTATCTTTACGAAAGAAAGTTTACCATCGTAACCGATCATAAACCTTTAGTGTGGATGCATTCTATCAAAGATCCTACTTCAAGAATTTGGAAATGGAAATTAAAGTTATCGGACTTCGAATTTGATATTGTATACAAAGAAGGCAGGGCGAACGCAAACGCAGACGCATTATCTAGGAACCCTCCGGAAGTTTGTTTACCAATCAGAAAGAGAGAGGAAGTCTCACCGATTCGCTATCCTGTCTCAAAAAGATTCGAAATAGATACGTCAACCGAAGACTCTCCCATATTCGAAGCTAAACCACACGTCTTGCCTCAATCCAGTGATTCTAAAAATCAAGGAAAGGGTTTTAACCGAAAACATTTTACAATAGAAGAAACCCCCATAAAATATTTAGACCAAGCATTAGCAGAAATCGATGTAAGTACAGATAGAGAAATAACCAATCGAGAAAAAGAAGGCACGGATACGACAAGCGAAAAAGAGACCTCCACTGTAATTCCAGAACTAATTCAACAACGAGAAAAGGACACGAGACCTACGATAATTGCGGAACTAAGAATTTCAGAAACCCGAGACTCAATTGCGAGAGTAAATGACCATAAAGTAGTATTTATAGATATACATGGCAATCCGATAGATAAAGGAGCCTTAGAAATGAAGGAAACGGGAAAATTACCTCGTTATGAAGATTTAATGTTAGAAAAAGCAAGATTGAATTACGATTCTGGAAAATACATTGTATTCCTACCGATAAAGGAAAATAGAAATATTCCAATAACACCAGAAAATTTATTAAACTCGCTAAGATCTCTATTAGACGCAGTAAATGAAAAACAGTTAACTTCGTTCAGCATTAGCAAAGGAAACTTGGAGGAAATACCCTGGCGATATACAATCAGAAAATTAAAGGAAATATTTATGGAAAAAAACTTAACCATCACCATTTGCACTGGGGAAGTAATTACCCCATCTGTGGAAGCGCGGAACAACATAATACGAGAAAAACATGAATCAAGCGTAGCAGGACACAAAGGAATAACAAAAACTTATCAAAGAATACGACAACATTACTATTGGGAAAATATGAAAAAGGAAATTCAAGATTACGTAATAACATGTAAGGAATGCCAATTGAAGAAACTCACAAGAATAAAAGCAAAGCAACCAATGGTACTTACAGACACACCAGGTAAAGCGTTCGATAAGGTTAGTATGGATATTATAGGTCCATTACCAAAAACCCAAAAGGGAAACGAATATATATCAACTATCCAAGACTTATTAACAAAATACTCAATTGGGATTCCACTAGGAGGAATCTCTTCAGCGGAGATAGCGGACGTTTTTGTAAAGCGATTTATTTGTCGTTTCGGGTCACCGAGAGCTATTCTCACTGATCAAGGAACGAACTTTACATCCTCACTAATGAAGAAAGTAGCAAAGAGATTCCGCATCAAACAATATACCACGACGGCATATCATCCACAAAGTAACGGTTCAATCGAAAGATCTCACCACGTGCTGATAGAATATCTCAAATTATACATTGAAAATTCCAAAAATTGGGACGAATGGGTAGAATTAGCTATGTTTTCCTATAATACCTCTGTACACGAAGGAACGAAATTCTCCCCGCACGAATTAGTTTTTGGACATCTAGCCAGAGAACCTACTGGTGAAGTAATAATCGAAGAGAACATGGAACCAACTTACGCAGAATATCTCGAAGATCTGTTCGATAAAATTAACACCGTACAACGAATGGCAAGAGAAAATTTGATAAAATCCAAACTAAGATCAAAAGAATATTACGACCGACGAATCAACCCCCAAGATTTAAAAGTAGGAGATTCGATATATTTACTAAAAGAACCCAGTAAAGGAAAATTCTCCGATCAATATACTGGACCATACAAAGTGCTAGAAATCTTGCAGAACCAAAACGTCAAGATCGAAGTAAAAGGGATTCCGCGAACGGTGCATTTAAACAAGTTAAAACTAGCGCATAATCGAAATAAGCAATGAATAAAGCGATTTCAGTGGGCAACGTAGTGCGGTAGTATATGTTATAGTGCTGTTCGTCGAATAATACAGATATCGAACACCTAAAAGGAAAAAGGAAAATTATTATACGTGTGTCAATTATTGCTTAAATATAAAACGTGTTAACTCAATGAACAATTAACTAGTGAAAGTGAAAGTTACCTTGTGAACAAGTGATCAACATACAAGAAAGTGTACGTGCAAGTATAGGTTATGGATCGTTGTTCGTGGAACACAATGTATGACAGCTACCTAAAATAAGTGAATAAATTAGTTTCAGTTGTCTCGGTGCAAAATACAAGGTTACTAAATGTTATAATTATATTATGGATAAATCAAAAGGAGGTGTAACACTGTTCGTCGAATAATACAGATAGCGAAAACCTAAAAAGAAAAAGGGAAAATTATTATGTGTACTCCAATTATTGTTTGAATATACAACATGTCGATTCAATAAATAATTAAAAGAGGGGAAGTGAAAGTTACCTTGTAAACAAGTAATCATCATACAAGAAGGTCTACATGCAAAATAGGTTATGGCTCCCTGCTTGCGGAACACCATGTACCAGCTGAAAATAAACGAACGAATTAACTTCAATTGCCTTAATGCAAAGAGCAGCATCGCTAAATGTTATAACGGTGCTGTGGAGGCGTGGCACTGTTCGTCGAATGACACAGATAGCGGAAACTTGGAAAAAGAAAAGAAGTTTATTACGAGTGTTCCAATTACTGTTTGAATGTAAAACGTGTTAGTTCAACGAATAACGAAAACAGTGAAAGTGCAACTTACCTCGTGAACAATCAATCACCATACAAGGAAGTGTACATGCATGGATTTCGCAGATTAACAAGAAGAAATAAAATAGCTGATAAATATAGAAAGTGGTTAGAAAATAATTAAGATAGATTAATTGAGAGTTAGTAATAAATATAACCGGAGTAAAAGGATATTTTATTATGTATTAATCTACGTAGTATTGTTATATTATTATATCTAACATGTAGAAATGGATTTTGTACGCATATATGTATATAATTCCAATCCAAGTAGTATTCATAATATTTATTTTCACTGATAACAAGTACGTAAAACCTAAAATAAAACAAAGGTATTAACAATAAAAAAAAACAAAAAAAAAGAAAAAGGGGGAGAAGAAAAAAAAAGAAGAAAAAAAAGGAAAGAAAAAAATATAATATATATAAATATAAAATTTTCTTTTTCTATAAAAGGTTATTCCTATTTCTGATAAACTCGAGAAATGAAAACATTATACCATGATACACTGACGCAAAGATACACCACACAGAAGAAACTAATAGAGAACGCTTTAAGCTTGGCAAACTTATCGCCCGACGAATTTGCATACACCATAACCAAAACCCAGGACACATGGCTTTGATTGTTATTTAATAAGGTTTTGGGTTTATAAAATAACGATTCACTTAGATTCGTTTTCTCCAATATATTTCAGTCTTATAACACGTCTTACCACACAGGAATCTCCAAGTCAATAGAACAACGTGGTCGACTTCTAAGACAAAAGAGCGTCGTTAGAAGTCGTACCAACTTAGCTTGTAGTAAGCAGCGATCGTACCAACTTAACATTTCTCAACACTCCCCTTTGATCGCTAGTTTCTACAAGCCCCATAGCTTTGGTAAATTGCTGAGTCTTAATCCTATTTAGGCCTTTGGTGAGAATGTCAGCCACATTCTCAGGACTAGGTACATAAGTATAATCTAGTATCCCCCTCGATACGCAGTTCTTAACGTAAAAGTAACGCACTTGGACGTGCTTAGAACTCTCAGCAACTATCTCGTCCTTTGACCATGAAATAGCTCCGATATTATCGCAGAATATCTTGCAGGGGCGAGGGCAATATGACAGTTGACCCAATTCCTTTAACAGTAAAGAAATCCACACTGTTTCCCTTGCTGCTTCCTGCATTGCCACAAATTCCGCTTCGCACGTCGATTGAGCTATAATCGGTTGTTTTTTGGATAGCCAGGATATCGCACCACCAGCGAGTATGAACACATACCCGCTCCTGGATTTCCTGTCTACCGTACAACCCGCAAAATCCGAGTCGCAAAACACCTTCAGAGGTTGCCCGGTCCTTTGGTATACTAACTTCAAGTCTTTGGTCTTTAGTAAATATCTGAATACCCGCTTCACTGCTTTCCAATCGGATACAGTCGGATTCGCGCATCTTTGGCTTAGTTTCCCTATTGCACACGCAACATCAGGACGACTTACAGTAGCTACATACATTATGTGCCCCACAGCTTGTTCATATAATTTACTGTCGAAAGGCTCATCACGTTCAATATCAAAACCAGCCTCACATTCTCTAGCTAGCGGTGTCGACACTCCCACCACCCCAACCTCACGAGTAATGTCAAACAGATCCAGCATTTGACCTATCTGTACAGATTGATCGAATACTACAGTGGTGCTGTTTGGCTTACTCAGGTGGATGGACAGAAATTGAGTGTCTACACCTAGCATTCTAACATCTAATTTGTCCTTAATCCTAGTTTTGAATATCTCAATCCACTCATTCGTCCCAAACACAAGGATGTCGTCCACATACACAGCTACAATAAATTTTTTAGACGCATCCACATACACGCATGGACCACTCACGCATGGGTTCAGACTCATACCTCTTAAAATGCTATTGATGTGTCTAAACCACATTCTTCCAGCTTGCTTCAGTCCATACAGGCTCTTTTTGAGCTTACACACAAATTTAGTTCTGTCTTTACCTGGAACTCTAAAGAGTTCTGGTTGCTCCATGTATATATCCTCATCCAGAGGGTTGTTGAGATACGCACATTCGGCGACTGGCTGTCGCCTCGAGCCCAAGCTCATTATCACAACTCTCGAACAATTACAATCGGATTGAATAACTACAATTGTTCAATTACAGACTCCGGTGTTCTTTCATCTCCGACATATATATATTTTTTACATTTGTAGTTGCGCACAGATTTTATTAAAGAAAAGTGTTAACAATGTGTTTTCATGATTTATTTCTCGCGACTGACTTCCATTAATCCCTAATATTCCTGTCGCCATACGCGTGTAAATCTAACATGGCTGCTCATAAATGTCATCAGTAAAGTTATAGTGAAGGGTCTTTAGTTCTGCTTGATATCGAAGTAATTTTCCGTCTGCCGCTCGTTTTTCCTTATTCTACCGCAATTAGAACATTTATTTATTAATATTGTTTTAAAGTGACAAAAGTATTGTTCGTGTGAATATACGAATATATATATATATATATATATATATATATATATATATATATATATATATATATATTTATGTTGTGTGTCATTTTAATATGGCTAATGTTTTGTAATTCTTCGATTGCGTTATTTATTGTTTTGAGTAGTTTATTTTATAGAGTATTCGATAATATAAAACATACGCGCCCACATACATATATATATATATATATATATATATATATATATATATATATATATATATGTCGGAGATGAAATGAAAACCGGAGCCTTCCCTATGCAATTTTGAGGAGGCCTTTTAATGCTTTAGCCCAGATCTTATCATAACTGTAATTAAGTAATTGTCATCTGTAATTGTTTGACATTTGTGAAAAGCGAAAGTGGGTTCGAGGTGACAACTGGTCGCTGAACGTAGCCACGGTCACGGGATAAACGTTTTGCCTGACGAAGGTGTGGATCGGTTGTATTGTTCTCCCTAGAAATCACATAGAATTGTACTTTAGAGATGTCGATATAATGGGACACACGTTGTATGAGGAATCAATCTCCAGACAGAAACTGCCTAGCAACGGCGTTTGGATCTTTCTCGATGTTTCCAAGGAGTATATAACAAACTTCTGACAGATATTGCCTAGCAACAACGATTGGAACCTTCTCGATGTTTCCAGCGAGAATATAACAAACAAAATGCAGTCGGATTACGAAAAAGATTTTATGCAGAGAGGCATTCGTGTGATCGCCTTGGAAAGTGATACATCGAGTAATTTTTCCGAGTGATTCGGCAAACGTATTTTTGTGTTATAAAATTGTTTAAAGTTTTCCCGTTGACCGTGGATTCGTTTGAACCCCGGATCATTGTTTATAGCGTAAATTAAATTCAATATTTGTAAATTTATCAATCGTTAATTTTCATTATTCGTTAAATTAGTAAATCGTAAGATATATTATTCGTTTCTTTTATTGTTCGATAAAACTTATTATTCTTTAATCTAATTAATAATTTAATTTATCATTTGTTAATCAATCATATCATTTATAAAAATTCATTATTCATAATATTTGTAGAACCTTGTTTATTCGTGTAAATATATTCTCTGTTTTGTAAAACAATGGCTAATTCAAACGAAGAATCGTTACGCGCCTTAAATCCTAATGTTAACCCGACATCAGAAGTGGGATCAAGCCCAAGTGTCACTTTGGAACAACTCATGAAAATCATGAACCAGATGACTCAGCCTAGGGAGCAAAAGTCGAGTATGGAACCTAAGGATGTAGCGTTGTCACGTTTTGATCCTGAAGGCACGGGCGCTGATCCATTCGCGTGGTGCTCATACACAGATGTGATTTTGAAAGACTATCCGATGCAAGATAGTGTGTTACTTTCTGCTTTAAATCGTGCCCTAAAGGGATCTGCTGCACATTGGCTTTCACAAATAGTGCGCGGTGGAAAACTTTCCTGGCCAACGTTTAAGGAACAATTCCTTTCGCGTTTCGGTGGCAGAGAGACAGCCGCCACGGCATTAATAAGGATGTCCAGAGAACGACCGACGGAGACCGAAACTCTAGGAGCTTACGGTAGTCGCCTCCGTTCCATGTTGCAGATCAAGATGCAAGATCTAACGATGCCCGAAGTACTCAATGCCTTAACTCTTTATATGCTAAACTCACAAGATCAACGCTTTCATCGATTAACGCTCGCAAATAATATCAAGACGGAGGAACAATTTTATGAAGAAATGAGAGCTTATCCTTACAACGATCTGCCGGCAACTTTGTTAGGAAATACATCGGAGGAACCTGAAGTTAAACGACGCAAGTTATCGCATTACCGGGTGAAGTGTCATTATTGTGGTACTCTTGGACACAAAATAACGGAGTGTCGCAAGAGGATGCGTAGTGAACAGCGGAAGGATACAAAGGATACAAAGGATACAAAGGATACACAACACCAGGAAAGAAACCGTCCAGCTTCATCGCCCAAGGTGGTTTGCTTCAAGTGTCGTGCGGAGGGTCATATCGCACCTGATTGTCCACAACTGCAGAACAGAAAATCCGGCTTCAAGAATGAACGTCGAGTCGACTCCTGTGTGGTAGAGCCTCCAGCTGGTAAATTAAGTCATCTGGGTGAGTCGTACCCATTTTATTTCGATTCCGGAGCCGAATGCTCATTAATCAAAGAATCCGTAGCTTCGAAATTTTCTGGCAAACGAACGACTGATGTAGTAATAATGCGAGGCATAGGGAATACTTGTGTTAACAGTACATCTCAGATTTTATCCACTGTATGTATTAACGGTTTTACATTGGAGATAACTTTTCATGCCCTTTCTGATAATTACTTAAAATACGATATCATGATTGGTCGTGAAATTTTGAGCCAAGGTTTTGACGTGAATGTTACACGAAACAGTGTCGATATTTGTAAGACAAAAATAGTTAACGCTTGTAGCAGAGTCGCGGAAGATGTGATCAACATTAATGAGGTCGACACTGATGTAGTTGGTAACGATAAAGATCGATTGATTTCTGTTCTCGAGAAATACAAAGAGTCATTTATTACGGGTTTTCCGCGGAATCGTGTAAATACGGGTCAATTAGAAATTCGTTTAATTGATCCCAACGTTACCGTGCAACGAAGTCCTTATAGACTCAGTGAGGAGGAGCGGGGAATAGTTCGAGAGAGGATAGGTGAACTGATCCGAGCAAAAATCATAAGACCGAGTAATTCACCATTCGCAAGCCCTTTATTACTTGTTAAAAAAAAGAACGGTTCAGATAGATTATGTGTAGATTACCGAGCATTAAATAAAAACACCGTCGCGGATCGGTACCCTCTTCCTCTCATAGCTGATCAGATCGCGAGACTGAGAGGGGCGAAATACTTTATAAGCCTGGATATGGCCAGCGGGTTTCATCAAATTCCTATTCACCCGAATTCGACTGAATATACCGCGTTCGTTACTCCTGATGGTCAATATGAATACATGACGATGCCGTTTGGATTGAAGAATGCACCGTCTGTTTTTCAGAGGGCCATTTTCAATGCCTTAGGTGATCTTGCTTATTCATATGTTGTCGTTTATTTGGATGATGTTTTAATTATTGCCGATACGATAGATCAGGCGTTAGAAAGATTAAACACCGTCCTAGATACCCTCGTAAACGCCGGATTCTCTTTCAACTTTTCTAAATGTTCTTTCTTGAAGACGTCAGTACTTTATCTGGGTTATGTGATTCATAACGGAGAAGTCCGACCAAACCCAGGTAAAGTACAAGCCTTGAGCTCTTTGCCCGCACCAACGACTGTTACACAGCTCCGGCAATTTATTGGTTTAGCTTCTTACTTTCGAAAATTTGTTCCTAAATTCTCACAGGTAATGAAATCTTTGTATGCTCTCACTTCCGGTAGCAAGAACATAAATTGGACGGATAAACATGAAAAAATTAGGCAAAAAGTAATTTCTATTCTGACCAATGAGCCGGTGCTAATGATTTTTGACCCCAAATATCCAATAGAACTACATACGGATGCTAGTTCCGAAGGATTTGGGGCTATCCTAATGCATAGGGTCGAAGGTAAAAATAGAGTAGTTGAGTATTATAGCAAGCGGACTAGCCCTGCGGAATCTAGATATCATTCTTATGAGTTAGAAACGCTGGCAGTGGTAAACGCCATCAAGCATTTTCGTCACTATCTGCACGGTCGGGAATTTCTTGTTGTCACTGATTGTAATTCTCTGAAGGCATCCAGTGACAAGGTACATTTAAATGACAGGGTTTACAGATGGTGGGCTTACCTGCAAACTTTTACCTTTGACATTATGTATCGGGAAGGCAAACGAATGGCTCATGTAGATTTCTTTTCGAGAAATCCCGTAGATCTGGATCACCGTACGATCAACAAAATTGTAGAGAAAGAAATCAATCTATCTGAAATCTCCGATGATTGGTTGTTAGCAGAACAACGTCGCGACCCACAAATCTCTGAGATCGTCCGTAAGTTGCAAAATGAAGAGCTCGCGGAAGATATTGCGAATACGTATGAATTACGGTCTGGTACACTCCATCGGAAAATACAGAGAAAAGGTAGAACTCTTTGCTTGCCCATTGTCCCAAGGGGTTTCAGGTGGTCCGTCATTAATCATGTGCATCAGTCCATTATGCACTTAGGTTGGGATAAAACGCTTGAGAAACTATACGAGTATTACTGGTTTGAAGGAATGGCGAAATATGTTCGCAAATTCGTTGAGAACTGTCATGCTTGTCGAGTTTCGAAGGCTAGTTCAGGTAAAGTACAAGCTGAACTACATCCTATACCTAAGACCAGCATACCCTGGCATACGGTACACATGGATATAACGGGTAAATTAAGTGGTAAGAGTGACTCGAAAGAGTATATCATTGTTTTAGTTGATGCTTTCACGAAATTTGTATACCTGTATCATACTCGTAAATTAGATTCCTTTAATACCATTATAGCACTTAAGTCCGCTATATTTTTATTCGGCAATCCCTGCCGGGTAATAGCAGACCAAGGAAGGTGTTTTACGGGTAAAGATTTCCAAAATTTCTGCCAGAATAGACATATTAGACTTCACTTAATAGCAACTGGTGCGAGTAGGGCCAATGGACAGGTAGAGCGTGTTATGAGTACGCTGAAAAATATGTTAACGACGGTGGAAACGACCGGGCGATCTTGGCAAGACGCGATTGGGGAAATACAACTGGCTTTGAACTGCACTACCAATCGTGTAACCAAATCAAGTCCTCTGGAATTATTAATTGGGAAGGCAGCTAGGCCCTACGGTTTATTGTTGCCTGATAATATTGAGGAAAAGGAAGTAGACATCTTCAATGTAAGGCAACAAGCGATACGGAACATAGAGACTTGCGCCAGTTATGATAAAGACCGGTTTGACAAAACGAAAGCGAAGATAGTTAGGTTTAATCTCGGCGACTTTGTGTTACGTAAGAACGAGGAGAGAAACCAAACAAAGCTAGATCCGAAATTCAAAGGTCCATTCGTGATAACGGAAGTTTTAGAGGGGGATAGATATATTTTAAAAACTCTAGATGGCAAACGGTCATATAAGGATAGACACGACAAGTTGAGAAAGATGCCAGATGGTTGTATTCCTGCTGAGTTGGATGTCTGCGGTGATGACAGCGACGGTGATAATAACGATGTGAGCACATTGATCTCTGGGAATCATTAACGCCGCATTGTGGTCATAGTAATATACCCAGTGTAGTGTATGCGCCTTTTTATAATACTCCCAGTGTAGTGTATGCGCCTTTTATAATTCTCCCAGTGTAGTGTGTGCGCCTTTTATAATTCTCCCAGTGTAGTGTATGCGCCTTTTATAATACTCCCAGTGTAGTGCTTGTATTTTTATAATATCCTCACTGGTGCCCTGCGCTTTCTATATTATCCTCACTGGTGCCCTGCGCTTATTATAATATCCTCACTGGTGCCCTGCGCTTATTATAATATCCTCACTGGTGCCCTGTGCTTTCTATAATATCCTCACTGGTGTCTTGTGCTTTTTGTTATGCATCCAACGTGGTTATGTGATTCAACAAACTGAGATCTTTGTGTGGAGTCGAAAATGATCTGTCATGTCATTGCGGTCTGACTGGTGATTTACGGAGTGCAACTGGTACTTTAAATACAAACTATAACACTAATTTGAGTTCTTTTTTCATTTCCTTGCTTGTCAAATTTTTGAACAGAGCTTGTTGCTGAATTGGACCCTTGACTTATTTGGAACATCTAATCGAATGGTAAATAATATCAGTTACACCGAGTCTAATGTTAAAACTCTGTATTTTAGCTGCACACGAGGACGTGTGATAGTCAGTATGGCCGTGTCGGAGATGAAATGAAAACCGGAGCCTTCCCTATGCAATTTTGAGGAGGCCTTTTAATGCTTTAGCCCAGATCTTATCATAACTGTAATTAAGTAATTGTCATCTGTAATTGTTTGACATTTGTGAAAAGCGAAAGTGGGTTCGAGGTGACAACTGGTCGCTGAACGTAGCCACGGTCACGGGATAAACGTTTTGCCTGACGAAGGTGTGGATCGGTTGTATTGTTCTCCCTAGAAATCACATAGAATTGTACTTTAGAGATGTCGATATAATGGGACACACGTTGTATGAGGAATCAATCTCCAGACAGAAACTGCCTAGCAACGGCGTTTGGATCTTTCTCGATGTTTCCAAGGAGTATATAACAAACTTCTGACAGATATTGCCTAGCAACAACGATTGGAACCTTCTCGATGTTTCCAGCGAGAATATAACAAACAAAATGCAGTCGGATTACGAAAAAGATTTTATGCAGAGAGGCATTCGTGTGATCGCCTTGGAAAGTGATACATCGAGTAATTTTTCCGAGTGATTCGGCAAACGTATTTTTGTGTTATAAAATTGTTTAAAGTTTTCCCGTTGACCGTGGATTCGTTTGAACCCCGGATCATTGTTTATAGCGTAAATTAAATTCAATATTTGTAAATTTATCAATCGTTAATTTTCATTATTCGTTAAATTAGTAAATCGTAAGATATATTATTCGTTTCTTTTATTGTTCGATAAAACTTATTATTCTTTAATCTAATTAATAATTTAATTTATCATTTGTTAATCAATCATATCATTTATAAAAATTCATTATTCATAATATTTGTAGAACCTTGTTTATTCGTGTAAATATATTCTCTGTTTTGTAAAACAATGGCTAATTCAAACGAAGAATCGTTACGCGCCTTAAATCCTAATGTTAACCCGACATATATATATATATATATACGTATTCATATGCATATTTCTCCTGGCAGTGTAGTATTCATACGAAATGAAATGTCAATTATTTATTTATCCTTTACCGGAATGTAGGCTAGTTTTAAGTATGTATCTTAGATTATCGATTTGAATCAATAATGTAGAATGCGCATACATTAATAGTAGTTTAGTTTAGAATATAATTTATATATTTATATATAGACATGCATGTTCCGTAATATAGTTCTTATTTTATAATTCTTTACCGGAATGTAGGCTAGTTTAGGTATGTATCTTAGATTATCGGTTTGATAGAATTCGCACACATATATATATTTCTGACAATGTAACCTTCATTTCTTTAATAATACAATATTGTATGTTTTATGTATTCGTTAAACTATTAGTTTTTGACTTCATGTATACTTATATTTCATAAATTGATAATATTGTATTTATTGCATAGTATTGGAAGCACTGTCTCTAATATTTACTAGGTTATTACATGTTCGGCATATATGTTTATACTTATATGTAACTCTCCAAATTGATTGATTGAAATATATTTATATATATATATATATTCCTGGCGTTTCAATTATTTTCCCCTTTTGTAGTTATTCTTATTTCCTGGTTTATTTAGAATTGTGTGTATATGTATTTTGTTTATTGGTTGGATCCGTTAATCGCCCTCGTTTTGTTAATCCTTCCTTTCGTTTCGTAGTGCCGTGTGTTCCTTTGTGCATTCAAATCCTTATTCGCGTGTTTTGTATAGAATGGTTTTCTTGTTCTTGTTACGGCGCGTGCGGAGCGCGGGACGTGACATCCCCGCCCTTGGAGTTCAAATTTCCAAAGGAAATTTGACTGATGGTATCTCTGAGTTCGCTCAAGGCGGACGTAGATGTCGTTGGTAGTTGAGTGACTACCGGTGTTATCGATATCCCTTGAGGTTGTGCTGTTTGATCATCGATATTTCGTCTTCTTTTGAGGTATAGTAGCGGGTGGGTGACTGAGCCGCATATTGCTCCTAATAGGGCGATTCCGCATTCGTAAGTTTCACGTAACTGGTATCCGTGTGCGGCTATATATATTATTGTCTTGATTAGTTTAAATATTGCGAGTATTCCAAATATTGCTGCACTGACAGTTCCAAATTCCATAAAACCAGTCCATAAGCTTGATACGGTATTTTTCGCTATTGTCGTTAATGTGTTTTGTCCATCATTCCCAGGATGTTTACTGTTCCAGGGACGATTGTTTTTCCTGTTGCTCCTCTGGCCAATGCGTTCAAGACTGCAGATTTTCTGCCGGGAACATGACGTGGTCCCGTAGTGCATCGAGGTCTTTTGGGTATACATTCCGCTCGTGGCCAACGACGATGGTGCTGAATATCGCCACGTTTGGCGCACGTCCGGGCGGAGTTCCTGTGGTGCGATTCCTTTGCCAAACGGGTAGTTCCGAGTAGCATTTTGTTGTATGTCGTACCTTTACTTGTACCGGAATGCATTTGACTATATGGACCGCTTCTCCTGCGATCAAAGCCATGTGTCCTGGGTTTTGGTTATGGTGTATGCAAATTCGTCGGGCGGTAAGTTTGCCAAGCTTAAAGCGTTCTCTATTAGTTTCTTCTGTGTGGTGTATCTTTGTGTCAGTGTATCATGGTATAATGTTTTCATTTCTCGAGTTTATCAGAAATAGGAATAACCTTTTATAGAAAAAGAAAATTTTATATTTATATATATTTGTTAAGGAAATTCGAGGATATGGGAATACAAATTATTGCCTACATTTCCCACACAACAGTTATACATCTATATTACTCTCTGAAGAACGTCTTGCACGCACGCTGGTCGCCAACCGACTATCCTAGATTCTTCTAACATCTGGCAACAGTCTTTTGTCTCCACTAAGACCTTGACGCCCTCTGGCCCTTACACACACACTCTCATGTACAATGTAAATGTATCACTTCCCTAACAATGTTATATTTTTCTTCTTTCCTTTTTTCTTCTTCCCCTTTTTCTTTTTTTTTTTGTTTTTTTTTATTGTTAAAACCTTTGTTTTATTTTAGGTTTTACGTACTTGTTATCAGTGAAAATAAATATTATGAATACTACTTGGATTGTAATTATATACATATATGCGTACGTATTGGTAAGTAGTATAAATGAGATTTGTTTTATTGTTATAAATATATAAGTATATATCATCAATAGGAATAAATATCACAAATGTACCTTGTTTTCGAGTATATATACATATATGCGCGTGCAATGGTAAATATGACGGCTTATTTTTATGAGTCACTTGCATTATCAATGGAAGTGAATGTTATAAATATCGCCTACTTTACAACATGCGTGTATATATATATAGTGATGAACATAAGTGAAAATTATATGCATAGTTATAAATGTTGTTTGTTTACAGGTGGATAGCATCAGTGTTTGGTTTCGTGAGTGGCGTACAAATACTTTACAGTTCCACTGTGTGGATTGCTATTCATGTTCTTCCATCCGTCGTTCAGAAAATGGTTGATGAGTTCGCCATCAGTTCTGTACACACATATAAAAATAGTTAATGTATATATGTAGTATCGTGAGTGAGAGGCCTGGGAGTTGGCGGGTGAACCGCGTGGAATGTCGCGAGAGCCGAGGCGTTTGTTTTTGATCGCGTAGTTTTGGAAAGAGGAGACCTACGTGATCTTGGCCACGAGCGGTTGCCAAGGGACGGGAGAAAAGGAATCAACAAACGGAGTTTGCGAGTGGCGTTGCCGAGAGAGTGTTGATTGCATTTTGTGAAAGTCGAGTCGTTATCTGATTATTTAGTTGTGCTGTTTTCTGTACGTTTGGTGTGAATAGTTCAGGTTGAACAACAATCGTCTTTTTCTGTCCGATTAACATCTGTATCACCCATTCCTTGTAAATATATTATATCACGATATTACATTTTTGGGGGCTCGTCCGGGATTGGACAAGACAGAAAACGAAACGGTTTAACAGAGCTATTCGAGCTAGTTGTGAATTTACCGGTACGCGGTGCGATAAAAGACGATATCGTTGACTGTTTAAGTTTGTGTAGTGTGAAAAATGGCAAACGTTGGGGACGAACGATTGTCGGGTGAAGAGGGTTCGACGCTGGAGGAGCTGAGGAGTAAGCTCGCACGAATGAACCTCCCTATATCTGGTGCGAGGTCAGTGCTGATTGCAAGGCTGAATCGGGCGTGTAGGGCTGGACAATCGTATCCTAAGGGATCGACGGGCGGTGAAGAGCTAACCGGTCAACGAGATTTAGGAAATGTACAGAGAGCTGAGCGTGATTGTAACGAAGATGAAAATTTTGAGAAAATGAACACGAAGGAGTTGAAGGAGCGCCTCGCTAGTTTGGGTTTAAAAACGACAGGAAGAAAAGTAGAATTACACGCACGGCTACAAGCGGCCATGGATGGTAATGACATATCGTCGGAAGAAGAAAGCGACGACGAAAGTGAGTATGAAGATGACAAAAAAGACGCAAGAGGATACAAGAGAGGTACGCGAAGGGTGTATCAGGACCGTGATGAATAATGTCGAAGGGCATGTGTTGGTTCGACACTGAGTTTTAGAGACGTCGAAGATGCATTAGAGTCGTTTAGTGGCAACAAAGGTGAAAATGTCGAACGATGGTTCGAGTCGTTCGAGGAAGTCGCTGATACGTGCATGTGGTCGGATGGGCAGAAGGCAGTCTACGCGAGGAAGCTGCTGAAGGGATCAGCGAAAATATTTGCGAGCTTCGAGTGTCATGCCAGGACTTGGCATGAGTTGAAGAGGGGGCTAGTGAAAGAATTTTCGAGGAAAGTCAACAGTAGGCAAGTACATCAGAAACTTGAAGAAACAAAAAAGGAGAGTGATGAAGCATGTTTGGCTTACATGTACCGCATGCTCGAAATAGCCAACCATGTGGACATAGAGGAGGAAGCAAAGGTGGAATACATCGTGGATGGAATAATAGACGACGAGAACAATAAGGCTATATTGTACGGCGCTACATCAATCAAAGAGTTGAGGAAGAGGTTAGTGATGTACGAAGAGCAGAAGAGTCGCAGAATAAAGTCGATTGTGAAGCCGGCTAAAACCCAGAAGAACGGGAAGCCCAGTCAATCTGTAGATGCAATGAAGAAAAGAAGATGCTTCATTTGCGGTAGTGAGGATCATCTAAGTGTTAAGTGTCCGGAGAGGGGAGAAGGTGTTAGGTGTTCCGAGTGCAGCGGATTTGGACATATTGCAGCGAGGTGTACGGCACGACCGAAAGAGACTTGCGTAGTGTCAAGATCCGAAAAGGGGAAGTATGTGAAGGAAGTGGCGATAGATGATTGTAGGTTTGTGGCACTAGTGGATACGGGTAGTGATCTCACGTTCATTCGATCAGACGAGTATGCGAGGTTAGGGTCACCACCCCTAGGTAAATGCACGCTTAAGTTCGACGGTGTTGGTTCCGCTGGCAATGAGACCTGGGGTGAATTCACCAAGGCAATGACGGTTGATGGGTGTAAACTGCCAATCACTTTGCACGTTGTTTCAAACAAAATATTGACGAAGCACGGCCTGTTGTTAGGCACTGATTTTCTGGATCAGGTAGAGTTACGGGTTAAACGAGGCGAAGTGACTTTCTTGCGGCTTGACGAACAGACTAACAAAGACGTGCCGGATGTGTTTAGAGTTAACGTGGTAGAACAGACCGACGAAACAGACCTAACACACGTACGGGAACCGCATTATCGTGAAGCGATTCGCGATATCGTTAGGGGGTATAGGCCGGAGAAAAAGCGGGACGTTGGGATAACGGCAAAAATCGTTTTAAAGAGTGACAAACCTGTGGTTCGAAGGCCGCGAAGATTGGCGCCTTCGGAGAAAAAAGAGGTGGACGAGTTGATGGAATTATGGACAAATGAAGGTACAATAAAACCGTCAAACTCAGAATATGCAAGTCCCATAGTTGTAGTTAGAAAGAAAGATGGTTCTATCAGAGTCTGTGTTGATTTTCGCGAGCTTAATGAACTTATTGAGTGTCCACATTTCCCATTGCCTTCAATTGATGATATTTTAGATGCATTGCAAGGTACTCAGTTTTTCACAACGTTGGATTTAAAGAATGGTTTTTTTCACGTGTGTTTAGACAAAGACAGCCGAAAATATACATCTTTCGTTACGCCATCGGGGCAATATGAATTTTTGAAGTTGCCGTTTGGTTTAAAGATTTCACCCATTGTGTTTCAGAAGTATATTTCGATGATCTTTAAGGAACTAGTAGGTAAAGGTATTGTTATCGTGTATATGGATGACATTATTATTCTTGCAAAGAATTTAGAGGAGGCGTGGGAACGTTTGCAAATGGTCATAGAGTTAGCTGAGCAGTATGGGCTAATTATAAACTGGGGAAAATGTCGTTTTCTGCAGCAGGAAATTGAATATTTGGGGTATATAGTCTCAAAAAATACCATAAGGCCGTCTACACATAAAACTAGGGCAGTAGCAAACTTTCCCAAGCCAACATCTGTTAAAAAGGTTCAGAGTTTTTTGGGACTTACGGGGTACTTTCGAAAATTTATTAGGGGATACGCGAAGATTGCTAAGCCTTTGACGGATTTGTTGAAAAAGGAGGTAAAATTTCAGTTCGGCGATCGAGAAGTAGAGGCCTTTGAAATCTTGAAAACAGCGCTTGTCAACGAACCAGTGTTAAAGTTGTATAGAATGGGCGCGGAGACTGAGTTGCATACAGACGCGTCCGCAGAGGGTTACGGAGCAATTTTAATGCAACTAGATCTGGACGATGGAAAATTCCATCCGGTCTACTTTGCCAGCAGAAAAACAACTCCCGCCGAGGCAAAGTACACCAGTTACGAACTGGAAGTACTAGCAATTGTAAAAGCGTTGAACAAGTTTAGAATATATCTGTTAGGTATGCCGTTTACTATCGTCACGGATTGCCAAGCGTTTGCTATGACAATGAAAAAGAAAGATTTGTGTGCGCGTGTAGCCAGATGGGCCTTGTTACTAGACGAGTTTAAGTATCAGGTGTGTCATAGGCCAGGTAAAAGCATGCAGCATGTGGATGCTCTGAGTAGAAACCCCCTGCCGAGCACTATGTATGTAACGGAAAGTGAAGACGGGCTGATTGCACGGTTGAGAAGTGCACAGAACAAGGACGTCGAAGTCCGTAGGATTTTAGACGCCGCAACGTGCAATCAGGTCGATGGGTATGTAATAAGGAACAATATTTTGTATAAAGAGTGTAAGGATGATGTGTTAATAGTAGTACCGAAGGCTATGCAGGTTCAGGTAGTCAGGCAGGCGCACGAGCGTGGGCATTTTGGGGTCACCAAAACAGAAGCTATAGTCAAGAAGGACTTTTGGTTTAAGGGGCTACGTAAAAAGGTCGAGCATGTGGTATCTAACTGTCTCGATTGTATCCTAGCCGAACGAAAATTGGGCAAGCAAGAGGGATATCTAAATCCGTTAGACAAAGGTGACACACCGTTAGACACTTACCATATTGACCATGCGGGCCCTATGACAGCTACAAAGAAAAGATACGCACACATCTTTGTAGTAGTGGATGCGTTCACGAAGTTTACGTGGCTTTATCCTACTAGATCTACTGATACCGCGGATGTTATCGATCGACTGAAGAAGCAAGCGGCTGTTTTTGGGAACCCACGACGAATTATCTCTGATCGGGGAACAGCGTTCACATCCAACGCGTTCCAAGAGTATTGCGAAGAAGAAAATATAAAGCATTTATTAGTCACGACGGGGGCGCCGAGGGGGAACGGGCAGGTAGAGAGGGTAAACAGGACACTCATACCTTTACTAAGTAAACTGACTGCCCCTAAACCCGATGATTGGTATAAACATGTCGACCAAGTACAGAAATACCTGAATTTTACATTAAACAGGAGCACGGGAAAAACTCCTTTCCAGCTACTTGTCGGGGTCGAGATGCAAACTAAAGAAGACCCACAGATCCGAAAATTGGTTGAAGAAGAATGGGTGGTGGAATTCGAAGAGCAACGTCGTGAACTGCGCGAGGACGCGAAAAAGAAAATTGCTGCTACTCAAGAGGAAAATCGGAGGCACTACAACAAAAGAAGAAAAGGTGCGAAACAGTACCTAAGTGGAGAGTTGGTGGCCATAAAGAGAACGCAGTTTGGCCCAGGATTAAAACTGGGAGGAAGATTTTTGGGTCCGTACCGGATAGTGCGAGCAATGCGGAATGATCGCTACATTGTGGAGAAGGTAGGAGAGCATGAGGGGCCAAAACGGTCATCAACTACTGCTGATTTTATGAAACCTTGGGTCATAAACGCCGAAAGTGACGCATCTGATGACAGAGAGATAGAAGGCAACATCTGAGGGCAGATGTTATTGCAGGATGACAGAGTGTAGTATCGTGAGTGAGAGGCCTGGGAGTTGGCGGGTGAACCGCGTGGAATGTCGCGAGAGCCGAGGCGATTGTTTTTGATCGCGTAGTTTTGGAAAGAGGAGACCTACGTGATCTTGGCCACGAGCGGTTGCCAAGGGACGGGAGAAAAGGAATCAACAAACGGAGTTTGCGAGTGGCGTTGCCGAGAGAGTGTTGATTGCATTTTGTGAAAGTCGAGTCGTTATCTAATTATTTAGTTGTGCTGTTTTCTGTACGTTTGGTGTGAATAGTTCAGGTTGAACAACAATCGTCTTTTTCTGTCCGATTAACATCTGTATCATCCATTCCTTGTAAATATATTATATCACGATATTACATATATATACTATTTATTTATTTTTTTATATATATAATTTTCGTTTGGATCTGTTCCTTTGTACGAATACTGTATCCCTGTATATAATATAATATGTATAATATGTTATAATTATGTTAGTTGTTATTTATTATATATAGTTTCCTTAACTCTCTCCCCCTTTTTCTTGTTTTTTTTTTTTTTTTTTTATTAGTACCTAACATTGCTATTATGATGCTGTATTGTATTGCATTGGCTGTTATTTGTATGTGCGCGCGACGAATTTTTCAACATGGTCGCTCGCGTGTCTCTTTGGTATGGCGTTGGTTTAATGTCAACAGTAACGTGTTGTTGAAATAACTAATTAATTGTTAATCACTATAATTTTATTTAGAAGTGTTTTGTAATATTGTTTTGTGTTTCATGATATTGTGTGTGTCAATACCGTGTGCTACTTTAATGCGATAGCGTGGATTGTATTGTTACCGAATTTCAATAATCATTGTTTCGATTATACGTGACTTGCATTTATGTAAGTCTCGTTTAATTTAGTTAATGTTTTGTGTATTGTGTTACCAGTTATTTCGTGTAGCATAACTTTATTCCTTTGCACCGAGTTCAGTCATGTCTTGTCGTTAATATTTAGTTAGTCTATCTTGATTAATATATATATTTAACAAATATTTAAGAAACAATGGCGAGTGTAGTGGAATCGTTGGACGAAGAAATGGTTTTGACATTGTCGGAAAAGCTTAAAGCATGGGATGCGAACTTTCCCGATATGAGTGCAAAACTCGCCGAATTACAAAGCGGCTTATTCGAACTTAAAACAAAACAAGAACCTAAAACACCCGTATCGCCGCCGACAACGCAACAAGAGACGGTCCAGCCGAGTGGACATACCCAGCCAATTAAGCTAAAAGATGCGATCGAATCGGTGCCAGTGTTTGACGGATATCGACCATCGGTATTCCACTTTTTAAGAGCTTGTGAGCGCGCGCGAAATATGATTCCCAGATATCAAGAACCTCAATTGGTAAAATTGTTAGTAAATAAGCTCCGTGGACACGCGCTCCTCGCCATCGAAGACACAGAATTAATGAGTCTAAACGATTTCGGAAACAAATTAAAGGATCTATTCGGCCCAAAGAAATTTCTTAACGAATATAAAGGGGAATTAGGAACGATATTTCAACGACCCGGGGAAGACATATTACATTATATGGATCGCGTTAGAAATCTTAGATTGGCAATAATGGACGGAGAAAGAGGCGACTACGGCATCATATCCCCCGATATCCAAGATACTATAGATTGGGAAACGAAAGAAGCTTTCGTTAAAGGACTTCCGAACGAGGTATATGTGCGAGTAAAAATAGCAGGGTACCATACTTTAGAAGATGCGTATCGTCAAGCCGTCAAAGCAACACACGAATTGAAACAAATAACCGATAGAACGCGACCCCAACGACCGACACCCTCGAACTATTACAGACGCGACAACGCACATCCTTCGAACACTAACAACAATATCAGGAACAACCGCCAAGATCGAAGATCGCTACCTCCATCGCAGAATTTTTTGAATTCTACAAGACAAAATATCACGTGTAACTATTGCAAAAAACCCGGGCATCTAGTGAAAGACTGTTACAAATTTAAAGCCCGAGTAGATGCCGGATTAATCGTACCCTATGCTTCGAGACCATCGGGAAACCAAACACGTCCTTCGGGAGAATGGGGCGAGCCATGAAGGAACGATACGCCGAATCGCCCAAGAGTACAGGCGGCAACCAGGCGACCGGCGCCGACGGCAACAAACACAACAAGGACAGCCACCCCCGCGAGATCGACTCCACCACCCATAACGAGAGACAGAGCGAACGCAATGCCGACCATAAGATCGAACGAACAACCACTAAATATTGTGGGGGAGTCATCCCACAACCAAACGAGGTCACAGACAGAGAATCCAGAATCTCAAGGCAAAAGGAAAAGAGTGAAGCACAAGCAACCGGCGAAGGAAAATCATCAGGAGTTGAATTCAGATTCGGAAGGCGACCTCTCCGAATTATTTCAATAAAATTTAACGATTCCCCAACGACCCCAACTGCACGAATAGTTTCCCCAGATCTAAAGACTAAGACGAGTTTATTATTAGACTCTGGATCGGAAATCAACATTATCAAGAAACCTGCTATACTCGATTCAGCCATCATCGACGAAAAGGAATCAATCGAAGTGCGAGGAATTACGGCAACGAGCCTGGTCTTCTTAGGGCAGACGGTAATACAGGTTGCGGGCCATCCGGTTGTTTTTCATGTAGTCGATGATTCATTGCTAATCGATCAAGACGGAATCCTAGGATCCGAATTTTTTGCAGGTTGTAAGGCTCGTTTAGATTATGAGGGAAAACATATCAGATGGGGAAATATTTATATTCCCTTCGATACTAAAGAAAAAATAATTATACCGAAGCGAAGTTCAATAACGTGTTCGATTAATATCGCTAATCCAGAGATAAAAGAGGGATTTATTCCAAGAATCGAGCCGAACAAGGGAATCTATGTTGGTAATGCAGTTGTGAGGAATCATAAAGGAAAAGGTTACATAAGAGTAATAAATACTACTTCGAGAGATTACGTATTTACAACACCAACGATGGTAATTAAAGAATTTGAAAATCCCCCCCCCCGCCCCCCGCTTCCTAGGACAGCGTGCAATACAGTTCTAAGATCGGAGGAAAGTAGATACGATAAAATAAATGAGTTACTACGACTCGAACATTTGAACGAAGAAGAAAAGGAAAATGCTAGAAAATTGATTCGTAATAATCAAGATAGGTTTCATATTCCAGGAGATACATTGGAAGCAACCGAAGTTCTGGAACATAGGATAATTACAACGGATAATATACCCATCAATACTAAACAGTATCGATATCCACCAATACATCGAGAAGAAATAAATCGACAGGTCCAAGAACTACTAGATACGGACGTAGTGGAACCATCAATATCTCCATATAACTCCCCGTTATGGATTGTGCCCAAAAACCCGATTCGCAAGGAAATAAGCGCTGGAGATTAGTCATCGATTATAGAAAATTGAACGATAAAACGATTGGCGATGCCTTCCCACTACCCAACATTACAGAAATATTGGATCAATTAGGAAGTGCAAAATATTTTTCCACGTTTGACTTGGCATCGGGCTTTCACCAGATCTGTATGTCACAGGAAGATGCCCACAAAACTGCATTTTCGACACCATACGGGCATTTTCAATTCAAAAGAATGCCCTTTGGATTAAAAGATGCCCCAGCAACATTTCAACGTTTGATGAATTCAATATTATCTGGTCTGCAAGGAATAGAACTATTCGTCTATCTGGATGACATAGCGATTTATTCCACGTCTCTCCAAGAACACGAAATTAAATTTAATAAATTAATGGAAAGACTGAGGAAAGCTAAATTACGATTACAACCTGATAAGTGCGAATTTTTACGACACGAGGTGAATTATTTAGGACATATAATTAGTGAGGATGGCGTGAAACCCGACCCAAAGAAAGTCGAAGCCGTATCAAAATTTCCACGACCAAAGAGGGCGAAAAATATCAAACAATTTCTGGGACTAGCAGGATATTACAGAAGATTTATACCCCGATTTCCCCAAGGTCGCGAAACCATTGACACAACTATTAAAGAAAGACACTCCCTTTAAATGGACAGAAAATCAAGAAAACGCATTCAATAATTTAAAGACAGCGTTAGTGACGAAACCCATCCTGCAATATCCAGACTTTTCTAAACCCTTTAACCTTACTACAGACGCATCAGGATATGCAATAAGCGGTGTACTGAGTCAAGGGCCAATCGGAAAGGATTTGCCGATTGCGTATGCCTCAAGGCTATTAAATCCCGCCGAACAAAACTACTCTACCATAGAAAAGGAGTGTCTGGCAATTGTTTACAGCGCAATGCACTTCCGACCGTATCTTTACGGAAGAAAGTTTACCATCGTAACCGATCATAAACCTTTAGTGTGGATGCATTCTATCAAAGATCCTACTTCAAGAATTTGGAAATGGAAATTAAAGTTATCGGACTTCGAATTTGATATTGTATACAAAGAAGGCAGGGCGAACGCAAACGCAGACGCATTATCTAGGAACCCTCCGGAAGTTTGTTTACCAATCAGAAAGAGAGAGGAAGTCTCACCGATTCGCTATCCTGTCTCAAAAAGATTCGAAATAGATACGTCAACCGAAGACTCTCCCATATTCGAAGCTAAACCACACGTCTTGCCTCAATCCAGTGATTCTAAAAATCAAGGAAAGGGTTTTAACCGAAAACATTTTACAATAGAAGAAACCCCCATAAAATATTTAGACCAAGCATTAGCAGAAATCGATGTAAGTACAGATAGAGAAATAACCAATCGAGAAAAAGAAGGCACGGATACAACAAGCGAAAAAGAGACCTCCACTGTAATTCCAGAACTAATTCAACAACGAGAAAAGGACACGAGACCTACGATAATTGCGGAACTAAGAATTTCAGAAACCCGAGACTCAATTGCGAGAGTAAATGACCATAAAGTAGTATTTATAGATATACATGGCAATCCGATAGATAAAGGAGCCTTAGAAATGAAGGAAACGGGAAAATTACCTCGTTATGAAGATTTAATGTTAGAAAAAGCAAGATTGAATTACGATTCTGGAAAATACATTGTATTCCTACCGATAAAGGAAAATAGAAATATTCCAATAACACCAGAAAATTTATTAAACTCGCTAAGATCTCTATTAGACGCAATAAATGAAAAACAGTTAACTTCGTTCAGCATTAGCAAAGGAAACTTGGAGGAAATACCCTGGCGATATACAATCAGAAAATTAAAGGAAATATTTATGGAAAAAACCTTAACCATCACCATTTGCACTGGGGAAGTAATTACCCCATCTGTGGAAGCGCGGAACAACATAATACGAGAAAAACATGAATCAAGCGTAGCAGGACACAAAGGAATAACAAAAACTTATCAAAGAATACGACAACATTACTATTGGGAAAATATGAAAAAGGAAATTCAAGATTACGTAATAACATGTAAGGAATGCCAATTGAAGAAACTCACAAGAATAAAAGCAAAGCAACCAATGGTACTTACAGACACACCAGGTAAAGCGTTCGATAAGGTTAGTATGGATATTATAGGTCCATTACCAAAAACCCAAAAGGGAAACGAATATATATCAACTATCCAAGACTTATTAACAAAATACTCAATTGGGATTCCACTAGGAGGAATCTCTTCAGCGGAGATAGCGGACGTTTTTGTAAAGCGATTTATTTGTCGTTTCGGGTCACCGAGAGCTATTCTCACTGATCAAGGAACGAACTTTACATCCTCACTAATGAAGAAAGTAGCAAAGAGATTCCGCATCAAACAATATACCACGACGGCATATCATCCACAAAGTAACGGTTCAATCGAAAGATCTCACCACGTGCTGATAGAATATCTCAAATTATACATTGAAAATTCCAAAAATTGGGACGAATGGGTAGAATTAGCTATGTTTTCCTATAATACCTCTGTACACGAAGGAACGAAATTCTCCCCGCACGAATTAGTTTTTGGACATCTAGCCAGAGAACCTACTGGTGAAGTAATAATCGAAGAGAACATGGAACCAACTTACGCAGAATATCTCGAAGATCTGTTCGATAAAATTAACACCGTACAACGAATGGCAAGAGAAAATTTGATAAAATCCAAACTAAGATCAAAAGAATATTACGACCGACGAATCAACCCCCAAGATTTTAAAGTAGGAGATTCGATATATTTACTAAAAGAACCCAGTAAAGGAAAATTCTCCGATCAATATACTGGACCATACAAAGTGCTAGAAATCTTGCAGAACCAAAACGTCAAGATCGAAGTAAAAGGGATTCCGCGAACGGTGCATTTAAACAAGTTAAAACTAGCGCATAATCGAAATAAGCAATGAATAAAGCGATTTCAGTGGGCAACGTAGTGCGGTAGTATATGTTATAGTGCTGTTCGTCGAATAATACAGATATCGAACACCTAAAAGGAAAAAGGAAAATTATTATACGTGTGTCAATTATTGCTTAAATATAAAACGTGTTAACTCAATGAACAATTAACTAGTGAAAGTGAAAGTTACCTTGTGAACAAGTGATCAACATACAAGAAAGTGTACGTGCAAGTATAGGTTATGGATCGTTGTTCGTGGAACACAATGTATGACAGCTACCTAAAATAAGTGAATAAATTAGTTTCAGTTGTCTCGGTGCAAAATACAAGGTTACTAAATGTTATAATTATATTATGGATAAATCAAAAGGAGGTGTAACACTGTTCGTCGAATAATACAGATAGCGAAAACCTAAAAAGAAAAAGGGAAAATTATTATGTGTACTCCAATTATTGTTTGAATATACAACATGTCGATTCAATAAATAATTAAAAGAGGGGAAGTGAAAGTTACCTTGTAAACAAGTAATCATCATACAAGAAGGTCTACATGCAAAATAGGTTATGGCTCCCTGCTTGCGGAACACCATGTACCAGCTGAAAATAAACGAACGAATTAACTTCAATTGCCTTAATGCAAAGAGCAGCATCGCTAAATGTTATAACGGTGCTGTGGAGGCGTGGCACTGTTCGTCGAATGACACAGATAGCGGAAACTTGGAAAAAGAAAAGAAGTTTATTACGAGTGTTCCAATTACTGTTTGAATGTAAAACGTGTTAGTTCAACGAATAACGAAAACAGTGAAAGTGCAACTTACCTCGTGAACAATCAATCACCATACAAGGAAGTGTACATGCATGGATTTCGCAGATTAACAAGAAGAAATAAAATAGCTGATAAATATAGAAAGTGGTTAGAAAATAATTAAGATAGATTAATTGAGAGTTAGTAATAAATATAACCGGAGTAAAAGGATATTTTATTATGTATTAATCTACGTAGTATTGTTATATTATTATATCTAACATGTAGAAATGGATTTTGTACGCATATATGTATATAATTCCAATCCAAGTAGTATTCATAATATTTATTTTCACTGATAACAAGTACGTAAAACCTAAAATAAAACAAAGGTATTAACAATAAAAAAAAAAACAAAAAAAAAAGAAAAAGGGGAGAAGAAAAAAAAAGAAGAAAAAAAAGGAAAGAAAAAAATATAATATATATAAATATAAAATTTTCTTTTTCTATAAAAGGTTATTCCTATTTCTGATAAACTCGAGAAATGAAAACATTATACCATGATACACTGACGCAAAGATACACCACACAGAAGAAACTAATAGAGAACGCTTTAAGCTTGGCAAACTTACCGCCCGACGAATTTGCATACACCATAACCAAAACCCAGGACACATGGCTTTGATTGTTATTTAATAAGGTTTTGGGTTTATAAAATAACGATTCACTTAGATTCGTTTTCTCCAATATATTTCAGTCTTATAACACGTCTTACCACACAGGAATCTCCAAGTCAATAGAACAACGTGGTCGACTTCTAAGACAAAAGAGCGTCGTTAGAAGTCGTACCAACTTAGCTTGTAGTAAGCAGCGATCGTACCAACTTAACATTTCTCAACACTCCCCTTTGATCGCTAGTTTCTACAAGCCCCATAGCTTTGGTAAATTGCTGAGTCTTAATCCTATTTAGGCCTTTGGTGAGAATGTCAGCCACATTCTCAGGACTAGGTACATAAGTATAATCTAGTATCCCCCTCGATACGCAGTTCTTAACGTAAAAGTAACGCACTTGGACGTGCTTAGAACTCTCAGCAACTATCTCGTCCTTTGACCATGAAATAGCTCCGATATTATCGCAGAATATCTTGCAGGGGCGAGGGCAATATGACAGTTGACCCAATTCCTTTAACAGTAAAGAAATCCACACTGTTTCCCTTGCTGCTTCCTGCATTGCCACAAATTCCGCTTCGCACGTCGATTGAGCTATAATCGGTTGTTTTTTGGATAGCCAGGATATCGCACCACCAGCGAGTATGAACACATACCCGCTCCTGGATTTCCTGTCTACCGTACAACCCGCAAAATCCGAGTCGCAAAACACCTTCAGAGGTTGCCCGGTCCTTTGGTATACTAACTTCAAGTCTTTGGTTTTTAGTAAATATCTGAATACCCGCTTCACTGCTTTCCAATCGGATACAGTCGGATTCGCGCATCTTTGGCTTAGTTTCCCTATTGCACACGCAACATCAGGACGACTTACAGTAGCTACATACATTATGTGCCCCACAGCTTGTTCATATAATTTACTGTCGAAAGGCTCATCACGTTCAATATCAAAACCAGCCTCACATTCTCTAGCTAGCGGTGTCGACACTCCCACCACCCCAACCTCACGAGTAATGTCAAACAGATCCAGCATTTGACCTATCTGTACAGATTGATCGAATACTACAGTGGTGCTGTTTGGCTTACTCAGGTGGATGGACAGAAATTGAGTGTCTACACCTAGCATTCTAACATCTAATTTGTCCTTAATCCTAGTTTTGAATATCTCAATCCACTCATTCGTCCCAAACACAAGGATGTCGTCCACATACACAGCTACAATAAATTTTTTAGACGCATCCACATACACGCATGGACCACTCACGCATGGGTTCAGACTCATACCTCTTAAAATGCTATTGATGTGTCTAAACCACATTCTTCCAGCTTGCTTCAGTCCATACAGGCTCTTTTTGAGCTTACACACAAATTTAGTTCTGTCTTTACCTGGAACTCTAAAGAGATCTGGTTGCTCCATGTATATATCCTCATCCAGAGGGTTGTTGAGATACGCACATTCGGCGACTGTCTGTCGCCTCGAGCCCAAGCTCATTATCACAACTCTCGAACAATTACAATCGGATTGAATAACTACAATTGTTCAATTACAGACTCCGGTGTTCTTTCATCTCCGACATATATATATTTTTTACATTTGTAGTTGCGCACAGATTTTATTAAAGAAAAGTGTTAACAATGTGTTTTCATGATTTATTTCTCGCGACTGACTTCCATTAATCCCTAATATTCCTGTCGCCATACGCGTGTAAATCTAACATGGCTGCTCATAAATGTCATCAGTAAAGTTATAGTGAAGGGTCTTTAGTTCTGCTTGATATCGAAGTAATTTTCCGTCTGCCGCTCGTTTTTCCTTATTCTACCGCAATTAGAACATTTATTTATTAATATTGTTTTAAAGTGACAAAAGTATTGTTCGTGTGAATATACGAATATATATATATATATATATATATATATATATATATATATATATATATATATATTATGTTGTGCGTCATTTTAATATGGCTAATGTTTTGTAATTCTTCGATTGCGTTATTTATTGTTTTGAGTAGTTTATTTTATAGAGTATTCGATAATATAAAACATACGCGCCCACATACATATATATATATATATATATACGTATTCATATGCATATTTCTCCTGGCAGTGTAGTATTCATACGAAATGAAATGTCAATTATTTATTTATCCTTTACCGGAATGTAGGCTAGTTTTAAGTATGTATCTTAGATTATCGATTTGAATCAATAATGTAGAATGCGCATACATTAATAGTAGTTTAGTTTAGAATATAATTTATATATTTATATATAGACATGCATGTTCCGTAATATAGTTCTTATTTTATAATTCTTTACCGGAATGTAGGCTAGTTTAGGTATGTATCTTAGATTATCGGTTTGATAGAATTCGCACACATATATATATTTCTGACAATGTAACCTTCATTTCTTTAATAATACAATATTGTATGTTTTATGTATTCGTTAAACTATTAGTTTTTGACTTCATGTATACTTATATTTCATAAATTGATAATATTGTATTTATTGCATAGTATTGGAAGCACTGTCTCTAATATTTACTAGGTTATTACATGTTCGGCATATATGTTTATACTTATATGTAACTCTCCAAATTGATTGATTGAAATATATTTATATATATATATATATTCCTGGCGTTTCAATTATTTTCCCCTTTTGTAGTTATTCTTATTTCCTGGTTTATTTAGAATTGTGTGTATATGTATTTTGTTTATTGGTTGGATCCGTTAATCGCCCTCGTTTTGTTAATCCTTCCTTTCGTTTCGTAGTGCCGTGTGTTCCTTTGTGCATTCAAATCCTTATTCGCGTGTTTTGTATAGAATGGTTTTCTTGTTCTTGTTACGGCGCGTGCGGAGCGCGGGACGTGACATCCCCGCCCTTGGAGTTCAAATTTCCAAAGGAAATTTGACTGATGGTATCTCTGAGTTCGCTCAAGGCGGACGTAGATGTCGTTGGTAGTTGAGTGACTACCGGTGTTATCGATATCCCTTGAGGTTGTGCTGTTTGATCATCGATATTTCGTCTTCTTTTGAGGTATAGTAGCGGGTGGGTGACTGAGCCGCATATTGCTCCTAATAGGGCGATTCCGCATTCGTAAGTTTCACGTAACTGGTATCCGTGTGCGGCTATATATATTATTGTCTTGATTAGTTTAAATATTGCGAGTATTCCAAATATTGCTGCACTGACAGTTCCAAATTCCATAAAACCAGTCCATAAGCTTGATACGGTATTTTTCGCTATTGTCGTTAATGTGTTTTGTCCATCATTCCCAGGATGTTTACTGTTCCAGGGACGATTGTTTTCAAGACGTTCAAGACTGCAGATTTTCTGCCGGGAACATGACGTGGTCCCGTAGTGCATCGAGGTCTTTTGGGTATACATTCCGCTCGTGGCCAACGACGATGGTGCTGAATATCGCCACGTTTGGCGCACGTCCGGGCGGAGTTCCTGTGGTGCGATTCCTTTGCCAAACGGGTAGTTCCGAGTAGCATTTTGTTGTATGTCGTACCTTTACTTGTACCGGAATGCATTTGACTATATGGACCGCTTCTCCTGCGATCAAAGCCATGTGTCCTGGGTTTTGGTTATGGTGTATGCAAATTCGTCGGGCGGTAAGTTTGCCAAGCTTAAAGCGTTCTCTATTAGTTTCTTCTGTGTGGTGTATCTTTGTGTCAGTGTATCATGGTATAATGTTTTCATTTCTCGAGTTTATCAGAAATAGGAATAACCTTTTATAGAAAAAGAAAATTTTATATTTATATATATTTGTTAAGGAAATTCGAGGATATGGGAATACAAATTATTGCCTACATTTCCCACACAACAGTTATACATCTATATTACTCTCTGAAGAACGTCTTGCACGCACGCTGGTCGCCAACCGACTATCCTAGATTCTTCTAACATCTGGCAACAGTCTTTTGTCTCCACTAAGACCTTGACGCCCTCTGGCCCTTACACACACACTCTCATGTACAATGTAAATGTATCACTTCCCTAACAATGTTATATTTTTCTTCTTTCCTTTTTTCTTCTTCCCCTTTTTCTTTTTTTTTTTTGTTTTTTTTTATTGTTAAAACCTTTGTTTTATTTTAGGTTTTACGTACTTGTTATCAGTGAAAATAAATATTATGAATACTACTTGGATTGTAATTATATACATATATGCGTACGTATTGGTAAGTAGTATAAATGAGATTTGTTTTATTGTTATAAATATATAAGTATATATCATCAATAGGAATAAATATCACAAATGTACCTTGTTTTCGAGTATATATACATATATGCGCGTGCAATGGTAAATATGACGGCTTATTTTTATGAGTCACTTGCATTATCAATGGAAGTGAATGTTATAAATATCGCCTACTTTACAACATGCGTGTATATATATATAGTGATGAACATAAGTGAAAATTATATGCATAGTTATAAATGTTGTTTGTTTACAGGTGGATAGCATCAGTGTTTGGTTTCGTGAGTGGCGTACAAATACTTTACAGTTCCACTGTGTGGATTGCTATTCATGTTCTTCCATCCGTCGTTCAGAAAATGGTTGATGAGTTCGCCATCAGTTCTGTACACACATATAAAAATAGTTAATGTATATATGTAGTATCGTGAGTGAGAGGCCTGGGAGTTGGCGGGTGAACCGCGTGGAATGTCGCGAGAGCCGAGGCGTTTGTTTTTGATCGCGTAGTTTTGGTAAGAGGAGACCTACGTGATCTTGGCCACGAGCGGTTGCCAAGGGACGGGAGAAAAGGAATCAACAAACGGAGTTTGCGAGTGGCGTTGCCGAGAGAGTGTTGATTGCATTTTGTGAAAGTCGAGTCGTTATCTAATTATTTAGTTGTGCTGTTTTCTGTACGTTTGGTGTGAATAGTTCAGGTTGAACAACAATCGTCTTTTTCTGTCCGATTAACATCTGTATTATCCATTCCTTGTAAATATATTATATCACGATATTACATTTTTGGGGGCTGGTCCGGGATTGGACAAGACAGAAAACGAAACGGTTTAACAGAGCTATTCGAGCTAGTTGTGAATTTACCGGTACGCGGTGCGATAAAAGACGATATCGTTGACTGTTTAAGTTTGTGTAGTGTGAAAAATGGCAAACGTTGGGGACGAACGATTGTCGGGTGAAGAGGGTTCGACGCTGGAGGAGCTGAGGAGTAAGCTCGCACGAATGAACCTCCCTATATCTGGTGCGAGGTCAGTGCTGATTGCAAGGCTGAATCGGGCGTGTAGGGCTGGACAATCGTATCCTAAGGGATCGACGGGCGGTGAAGAGCTAACCGGTCAACGAGATTTAGGAAATGTACAGAGAGCTGAGCGTGATTGTAACGAAGATGAAAATTTTGAGAAAATGAACACGAAGGAGTTGAAGGAGCGCCTCGCTAGTTTGGGTTTAAAAACGACAGGAAGAAAAGTAGAATTACGCGCACGGCTACAAGCGGCCATGGATGGTAATGACATATCGTCGGAAGAAGAAAGCGACGACGAAAGTGAGTATGAAGATGACAAAAAAGACGCAAGAGGATACAAGAGAGGTACGCGAAGGGTGTATCAGGACCGTGATGAATAATGTCGAAGGGCATGTGTTGGTTCGACACTGAGTTTTAGAGACGTCGAAGATGCATTAGAGTCGTTTAGTGGCAACAAAGGTGAAAATGTCGAACGATGGTTCGAGTCGTTCGAGGAAGTCGCTGATACGTGCATGTGGTCGGATGGGCAGAAGGCAGTCTACGCGAGGAAGCTGCTGAAGGGATCAGCGAAAATATTTGCGAGCTTCGAGTGTCATGCCAGGACTTGGCATGAGTTGAAGAGGGGGCTAGTGAAAGAATTTTCGAGGAAAGTCAACAGTAGGCAAGTACATCAGAAACTTGAAGAAACAAAAAAGGAGAGTGATGAAGCATGTTTGGCTTACATGTACCGCATGCTCGAAATAGCCAACCATGTGGACATAGAGGAGGAAGCAAAGGTGGAATACATCGTGGATGGAATAATAGACGACGAGAACAATAAGGCTATATTGTACGGCGCTACATCAATCAAAGAGTTGAGGAAGAGGTTAGTGATGTACGAAGAGCAGAAGAGTCGCAGAATAAAGTCGATTGTGAAGCCGGCTAAAACCCAGAAGAACGGGAAGCCCAGTCAATCTGTAGATGCAATGAAGAAAAGAAGATGCTTCATTTGCGGTAGTGAGGATCATCTAAGTGTTAAGTGTCCGGAGAGGGGAGAAGGTGTTAGGTGTTCCGAGTGCAGCGGATTTGGACATATTGCAGCGAGGCGTACGGCACGACCGAAAGAGACTTGCGTAGTGTCAAGATCCGAAAAGGGGAAGTATGTGAAGGAAGTGGCGATAGATGATTGTAGGTTTGTGGCACTAGTGGATACGGGTAGTGATCTCACGTTCATTCGATCAGACGAGTATGCGAGGTTAGGGTCACCACCCCTAGGTAAATGCACGCTTAAGTTCGACGGTGTTGGTTCCGCTGGCAATGAGACCTGGGGTGAATTCACCAAGGTAATGACGGTTGATGGGTGTAAACTGCCAATCACTTTGCACGTTGTTTCAAACAAAATATTGACGAAGCACGGCCTGTTGTTAGGCACTGATTTTCTGGATCAGGTAGAGTTACGGGTTAAACGAGGCGAAGTGACTTTCTTGCGGCTTGACGAACAGACTAACAAAGACGTGCCGGATGTGTTTAGAGTTAACGTGGTAGAACAGACCGACGAAACAGACCTAACACACGTACGGGAACCGCATTATCGTGAAGCGATTCGCGATATCGTTAGGGGGTATAGGCCGGAGAAAAAGCGGGACGTTGGGATAACGGCAAAAATCGTTTTAAAGAGTGACAAACCTGTGGTTCGAAGGCCGCGAAGATTGGCGCCTTCGGAGAAAAAAGAGGTGGACGAGTTGATGGAATTATGGACAAATGAAGGTACAATAAAACCGTCAAACTCAGAATATGCAAGTCCCATAGTTGTAGTTAGAAAGAAAGATGGTTCTATCAGAGTCTGTGTTGATTTTCGCGAGCTTAATGAACTTATTGAGTGTCCACATTTCCCATTGCCTTCAATTGATGATATTTTAGATGCATTGCAAGGTACTCAGTTTTTCACAACGTTGGATTTAAAGAATGGTTTTTTTCACGTGTGTTTAGACAAAGACAGCCGAAAATATACATCTTTCGTTACGCCATCGGGGCAATATGAATTTTTGAAGTTGCCGTTTGGTTTAAAGATTTCACCCATTGTGTTTCAGAAGTATATTTCGATGATCTTTAAGGAACTAGTAGGTAAAGGTATTGTTATCGTGTATATGGATGACATTATTATTCTTGCAAAGAATTTAGAGGAGGCGTGGGAACGTTTGCAAATGGTCATAGAGTTAGCTGAGCAGTATGGGCTAATTATAAACTGGGGAAAATGTCGTTTTCTGCAGCAGGAAATTGAATATTTGGGGTATATAGTCTCAAAAAATACCATAAGGCCGTCTACACATAAAACTAGGGCAGTAGCAAACTTTCCCAAGCCAACATCTGTTAAAAAGGTTCAGAGTTTTTTGGGACTTACGGGGTACTTTCGAAAATTTATTAGGGGATACGCGAAGATTGCTAAGCCTTTGACGGATTTGTTGAAAAAGGAGGTAAAATTTCAGTTCGGCGATCGAGAAGTAGAGGCCTTTGAAATCTTGAAAACAGCGCTTGTCAACGAACCAGTGTTAAAGTTGTATAGAATGGGCGCGGAGACTGAGTTGCATACAGACGCGTCCGCAGAGGGTTACGGAGCAATTTTAATGCAACTAGATCTGGACGATGGAAAATTCCATCCGGTCTACTTTGCCAGCGGAAAAACAACTCCCGCCGAGGCAAAGTACACCAGTTACGAACTGGAAGTACTAGCAATTGTAAAAGCGTTGAACAAGTTTAGAATATATCTGTTAGGTATGCCGTTTACTATCGTCACGGATTGCCAAGCGTTTGCTATGACAATGAAAAAGAAAGATTTGTGTGCGCGTGTAGCCAGATGGGCCTTGTTACTAGACGAGTTTAAGTATCAGGTGTGTCATAGGCCAGGTAAAAGCATGCAGCATGTGGATGCTCTGAGTAGAAACCCCCTGCCGAGCACTATGTATGTAACGGAAAGTGAAGACGGGCTGATTGCACGGTTGAGAAGTGCACAGAACAAGGACGTTGAGGTCCGTAGGATTTTAGACGCCGCAACGTGCAATCAGGTCGATGGGTATGTAATAAGGAACAATATTTTGTATAAAGAGTGTAAGGATGATGTGTTAATAGTAGTACCGAAGGCTATGCAGGTTCAGGTAGTCAGGCAGGCGCACGAGCGTGGGCATTTTGGGGTCACCAAAACAGAAGCTATAGTCAAGAAGGACTTTTGGTTTAAGGGGCTACGTAAAAAGGTCGAGCATGTGGTATCTAACTGTCTCGATTGTATCCTAGCCGAACGAAAATTGGGCAAGCAAGAGGGATATCTAAATCCGTTAGACAAAGGTGACACACCGTTAGACACTTACCATATTGACCATGCGGGCCCTATGACAGCTACAAAGAAAAGATACGCACACATCTTTGTAGTAGTGGATGCGTTCACGAAGTTTACGTGGCTTTATCCTACTAGATCTACTGATACCGCGGATGTTATCGATCGACTGAAGAAGCAAGCGGCTGTTTTTGGGAACCCACGACGAATTATCTCTGATCGGGGAACAGCGTTCACATCCAACGCGTTCCAAGAGTATTGCGAAGAAGAAAATATAAAGCATTTATTAGTCACGACGGGGGCGCCGAGGGGGAACGGGCAGGTAGAGAGGGTAAACAGGACACTCATACCTTTACTAAGTAAACTGACTGCCCCTAAACCCGATGATTGGTATAAACATGTCGACCAAGTACAGAAATACCTGAATTTTACATTAAACAGGAGCACGGGAAAAACTCCTTTCCAGCTACTTGTCGGGGTCGAGATGCAAACTAAAGAAGACCCACAGATCCGAAAATTGGTTGAAGAAGAATGGGTGGTGGAATTCGAAGAGCAACGTCGTGAACTGCGCGAGGACGCGAAAAAGAAAATTGCTGCTACTCAAGAGGAAAATCGGAGGCACTACAACAAAAGAAGAAAAGGTGCGAAACAGTACCTAAGTGGAGAGTTGGTGGCCATAAAGAGAACGCAGTTTGGCCCAGGATTAAAACTGGGAGGAAGATTTTTGGGTCCGTACCGGATAGTGCGAGCAATGCGGAATGATCGCTACATTGTGGAGAAGGTAGGAGAGCATGAGGGGCCAAAACGGTCATCAACTACTGCTGATTTTATGAAACCTTGGGTCATAAACGCCGAAAGTGACGCATCTGATGACAGAGAGATAGAAGGCAACATCTGAGGGCAGATGTTATTGCAGGATGACAGAGTGTAGTATCGTGAGTGAGAGGCCTGGGAGTTGGCGGGTGAACCGCGTGGAATGTCGCGAGAGCCGAGGCGATTGTTTTTGATCGCGTAGTTTTGGAAAGAGGAGACCTACGTGATCTTGGCCACGAGCGGTTGCCAAGGGACGGGAGAAAAGGAATCAACAAACGGAGTTTGCGAGTGGCGTTGCCGAGAGAGTGTTGATTGCATTTGGTGAAAGTCGAGTCGTTATCTAATTATTTAGTTGTGCTGTTTTCTGTACGTTTGGTGTGAATAGTTCAGGTTGAACAACAATCGTCTTTTTCTGTCCGATTAACATCTGTATCATCCATTCCTTGTAAATATATTATATCACGATATTACATATATATACTATTTATTTATTTTTTTATATATATAATTTTCGTTTGGATCTGTTCCTTTGTACGAATACTGTATCCCTGTATATAATATAATATGTATAATATGTTATAATTATGTTAGTTGTTATTTATTATATATAGTTTCCTTAACTCTCTCCCCCTTTTTCTTGTTTTTTTTTTTTTTATTAGTACCTAACATTGCTATTATGATGCTGTATTGTATTGCATTGGCTGTTATTTGTATGTGCGCGCGACGAATTTTTCAACATGGTCGCTCGCGTGTCTCTTTGGTATGGCGTTGGTTTAATGTCAACAGTAACGTGTTGTTGAAATAACTAATTAATTGTTAATCACTATAATTTTATTTAGAAGTGTTTTGTAATATTGTTTTGTGTTTCATGATATTGTGTGTGTCAATACCGTGTGCTACTTTAATGCGATAGCGTGGATTGTATTGTTACCGAATTTCAATAGTCATTGTTTCGATTATACGTGACTTGCATTTATGTAAGTCTCGTTTAATTTAGTTAATGTTTTGTGTATTGTGTTACCTGTTATTTCGTGTAGCATAACTTTATTCCTTTGCACCGAGTTCAGTCATGTCTTGTCGTTAATATTTAGTTAGTCTATCTTGATTAATATATATATTTAACAAATATTTAAGAAACAATGGCGAGTGTAGTGGAATCGTTGGACGAAGAAATGGTTTTGACATTGTCGGAAAAGCTTAAAGCATGGGATGCGAACTTTCCCGATATGAGTGCAAAACTCGCCGAATTACAAAGCGGCTTATTCGAACTTAAAACAAAACAAGAACCTAAAACACCCGTATCGCCGCCGACAACGCAACAAGAGACGGTCCAGCCGAGTGGACATACCCAGCCAATTAAGCTAAAAGATGCGATCGAATCGGTGCCAGTGTTTGACGGATATCGACCATCGGTATTCCACTTTTTAAGAGCTTGTGAGCGCGCGCGAAATATGATTCCCAGATATCAAGAACCTCAATTGGTAAAATTGTTAGTAAATAAGCTCCGTGGACACGCGCTCCTCGCCATCGAAGACACAGAATTAATGAGTCTAAACGATTTCGGAAACAAATTAAAGGATCTATTCGGCCCAAAGAAATTTCTTAACGAATATAAAGGGGAATTAGGAACGATATTTCAACGACCCGGGGAAGACATATTACATTATATGGATCGCGTTAGAAATCTTAGATTGGCAATAATGGACGGAGAAAGAGGCGACTACGGCATCATATCCCCCGATATCCAAGATACTATAGATTGGGAAACGAAAGAAGCTTTCGTTAAAGGACTTCCGAACGAGGTATATGTGCGAGTAAAAATAGCAGGGTACCATACTTTAGAAGATGCGTATCGTCAAGCCGTCAAAGCAACACACGAATTGAAACAAATAACCGATAGAACGCGACCCCAACGACCGACACCCTCGAACTATTACAGACGCGGCAACGCACATCCTTCGAACACTAACAACAATATCAGGAACAACCGCCAAGATCGAAGATCGCTACCTCCATCGCAGAATTTTTTGAATTCTACAAGACAAAATATCACGTGTAACTATTGCAAAAAACCCGGGCATCTAGTGAAAGACTGTTACAAATTTAAAGCCCGAGTAGATGCCGGATTAATCGTACCCTATGCTTCGAGACCATCGGGAAACCAAACACGTCCTTCGGGAGAATGGGGCGAGCCACGAAGGAACGATACGCCGAATCGCCCAAGAGTACAGGCGGCAACCAGGCGACCGGCGCCGACGGCAACAAACACAACAAGGACAGCCACCCCCGCGAGATCGACTCCACCACCCATAACGAGAGACAGAGCGAACGCAATGCCGACCATAAGATCGAACGAACAACCACTAAATATTGTGGGGGAGTCATCCCACAACCAAACGAGGTCACAGACAGAGAATCCAGAATCTCAAGGCAAAAGGAAAAGAGTGAAGCACAAGCAACCGGCGAAGGAAAATCATCAGGAGTTGAATTCAGATTCGGAAGGCGACCTCTCCGAATTATTTCAATAAAATTTAACGATTCCCCAACGACCCCAACTGCACGAATAGTTTCCCCAGATCTAAAGACTAAGACGAGTTTATTATTAGACTCTGGATCGGAAATCAACATTATCAAGAAACCTGCTATACTCGATTCAGCCATCATCGACGAAAAGGAATCAATCGAAGTGCGAGGAATTACGGCAACGAGCCTGGTCTTCTTAGGGCAGACGGTAATACAGGTTGCGGGCCATCCGGTTGTTTTTCATGTAGTCGATGATTCATTGCTAATCGATCAAGACGGAATCCTAGGATCCGAATTTTTTGCAGGTTGTAAGGCTCGTTTAGATTATGAGGGAAAACATATCAGATGGGGAAATATTTATATTCCCTTCGATACTAAAGAAAAAATAATTATACCGAAGCGAAGTTCAATAACGTGTTCGATTAATATCGCTAATCCAGAGATAAAAGAGGGATTTATTCCAAGAATCGAGCCGAACAAGGGAATCTATGTTGGTAATGCAGTTGTGAGGAATCATAAAGGAAAAGGTTACATAAGAGTAATAAATACTACTTCGAGAGATTACGTATTTACAACACCAACGATGGTAATTAAAGAATTTGAAAATCCCCCCCCCCGCCCCCCGCTTCCTAGGACAGCGTGCAATACAGTTCTAAGATCGGAGGAAAGTAGATACGATAAAATAAATGAGTTACTACGACTCGAACATTTGAACGAAGAAGAAAAGGAAAATGCTAGAAAATTGATTCGTAATAATCAAGATAGGTTTCATATTCCAGGAGATACATTGGAAGCAACCGAAGTTCTGGAACATAGGATAATTACAACGGATAATATACCCATCAATACTAAACAGTATCGATATCCACCAATACATCGAGAAGAAATAAATCGACAGGTCCAAGAACTACTAGATACGGACGTAGTGGAACCATCAATATCTCCATATAACTCCCCGTTATGGATTGTGCCCAAAAACCCGATTCGCAAGGAAATAAGCGCTGGAGATTAGTCATCGATTATAGAAAATTGAACGATAAAACGATTGGCGATGCCTTCCCACTACCCAACATTACAGAAATATTGGATCAATTAGGAAGTGCAAAATATTTTTCCACGTTTGACTTGGCATCGGGCTTTCACCAGATCTGTATGTCACAGGAAGATGCCCACAAAACTGCATTTTCGACACCATACGGGCATTTTCAATTCAAAAGAATGCCCTTTGGATTAAAAGATGCCCCAGCAACATTTCAACGTTTGATGAATTCAATATTATCTGGTCTGCAAGGAATAGAACTATTCGTCTATCTGGATGACATAGCGATTTATTCCACGTCTCTCCAAGAACACGAAATTAAATTTAATAAATTAATGGAAAGACTGAGGAAAGCTAAATTACGATTACAACCTGATAAGTGCGAATTTTTACGACACGAGGTGAATTATTTAGGACATATAATTAGTGAGGATGGCGTGAAACCCGACCCAAAGAAAGTCGAAGCCGTATCAAAATTTCCACGACCAAAGAGGGCGAAAAATATCAAACAATTTCTGGGACTAGCAGGATATTACAGAAGATTTATACCCCGATTTCCCCAAGGTCGCGAAACCATTGACACAACTATTAAAGAAAGACACTCCCTTTAAATGGACAGAAAATCAAGAAAACGCATTCAATAATTTAAAGACAGCGTTAGTGACGAAACCCATCCTGCAATATCCAGACTTTTCTAAACCCTTTAACCTTACTACAGACGCATCAGGATATGCAATAAGCGGTGTACTGAGTCAAGGGCCAATCGGAAAGGATTTGCCGATTGCGTATGCCTCAAGGCTATTAAATCCCGCCGAACAAAACTACTCTACCATAGAAAAGGAGTGTCTGGCAATTGTTTACAGCGCAATGCACTTCCGACCGTATCTTTACGGAAGAAAGTTTACCATCGTAACCGATCATAAACCTTTAGTGTGGATGCATTCTATCAAAGATCCTACTTCAAGAATTTGGAAATGGAAATTAAAGTTATCGGACTTCGAATTTGATATTGTATACAAAGAAGGCAGGGCGAACGCAAACGCAGACGCATTATCTAGGAACCCTCCGGAAGTTTGTTTACCAATCAGAAAGAGAGAGGAAGTCTCACCGATTCGCTATCCTGTCTCAAAAAGATTCGAAATAGATACGTCAACCGAAGACTCTCCCATATTCGAAGCTAAACCACACGTCTTGCCTCAATCCAGTGATTCTAAAAATCAAGGAAAGGGTTTTAACCGAAAACATTTTACAATAGAAGAAACCCCCATAAAATATTTAGACCAAGCATTAGCAGAAATCGATGTAAGTACAGATAGAGAAATAACCAATCGAGAAAAAGAAGGCACGGATACAACAAGCGAAAAAGAGACCTCCACTGTAATTCCAGAACTAATTCAACAACGAGAAAAGGACACGAGACCTACGATAATTGCGGAACTAAGAATTTCAGAAACCCGAGACTCAATTGCGAGAGTAAATGACCATAAAGTAGTATTTATAGATATACATGGCAATCCGATAGATAAAGGAGCCTTAGAAATGAAGGAAACGGGAAAATTACCTCGTTATGAAGATTTAATGTTAGAAAAAGCAAGATTGAATTACGATTCTGGAAAATACATTGTATTCCTACCGATAAAGGAAAATAGAAATATTCCAATAACACCAGAAAATTTATTAAACTCGCTAAGATCTCTATTAGACGCAATAAATGAAAAACAGTTAACTTCGTTCAGCATTAGCAAAGGAAACTTGGAGGAAATACCCTGGCGATATACAATCAGAAAATTAAAGGAAATATTTATGGAAAAAACCTTAACCATCACCATTTGCACTGGGGAAGTAATTACCCCATCTGTGGAAGCGCGGAACAACATAATACGAGAAAAACATGAATCAAGCGTAGCAGGACACAAAGGAATAACAAAAACTTATCAAAGAATACGACAACATTACTATTGGGAAAATATGAAAAAGGAAATTCAAGATTACGTAATAACATGTAAGGAATGCCAATTGAAGAAACTCACAAGAATAAAAGCAAAGCAACCAATGGTACTTACAGACACACCAGGTAAAGCGTTCGATAAGGTTAGTATGGATATTATAGGTCCATTACCAAAAACCCAAAAGGGAAACGAATATATATCAACTATCCAAGACTTATTAACAAAATACTCAATTGGGATTCCACTAGGAGGAATCTCTTCAGCGGAGATAGCGGACGTTTTTGTAAAGCGATTTATTTGTCGTTTCGGGTCACCGAGAGCTATTCTCACTGATCAAGGAACGAACTTTACATCCTCACTAATGAAGAAAGTAGCAAAGAGATTCCGCATCAAACAATATACCACGACGGCATATCATCCACAAAGTAACGGTTCAATCGAAAGATCTCACCACGTGCTGATAGAATATCTCAAATTATACATTGAAAATTCCAAAAATTGGGACGAATGGGTAGAATTAGCTATGTTTTCCTATAATACCTCTGTACACGAAGGAACGAAATTCTCCCCGCACGAATTAGTTTTTGGACATCTAGCCAGAGAACCTACTGGTGAAGTAATAATCGAAGAGAACATGGAACCAACTTACGCAGAATATCTCGAAGATCTGTTCGATAAAATTAACACCGTACAACGAATGGCAAGAGAAAATTTGATAAAATCCAAACTAAGATCAAAAGAATATTACGACCGACGAATCAACCCCCAAGATTTAAAAGTAGGAGATTCGATATATTTACTAAAAGAACCCAGTAAAGGAAAATTCTCCGATCAATATACTGGACCATACAAAGTGCTAGAAATCTTGCAGAACCAAAACGTCAAGATCGAAGTAAAAGGGATTCCGCGAACGGTGCATTTAAACAAGTTAAAACTAGCGCATAATCGAAATAAGCAATGAATAAAGCGATTTCAGTGGGCAACGTAGTGCGGTAGTATATGTTATAGTGCTGTTCGTCGAATAATACAGATATCGAACACCTAAAAGGAAAAAGGAAAATTATTATACGTGTGTCAATTATTGCTTAAATATAAAACGTGTTAACTCAATGAACAATTAACTAGTGAAAGTGAAAGTTACCTTGTGAACAAGTGATCAACATACAAGAAAGTGTACGTGCAAGTATAGGTTATGGATCGTTGTTCGTGGAACACAATGTATGACAGCTACCTAAAATAAGTGAATAAATTAGTTTCAGTTGTCTCGGTGCAAAATACAAGGTTATAATTATAAATTATTATTATAAATTATAAATGTTATAATTATATTATGGATAAATCAAAAGGAGGTGTAACACTGTTCGTCGAATAATACAGATAGCGAAAACCTAAAAAGAAAAAGGGAAAATTATTATGTGTACTCCAATTATTGTTTGAATATACAACATGTCGATTCAATAAATAATTAAAAGAGGGGAAGTGAAAGTTACCTTGTAAACAAGTAATCATCATACAAGAAGGTCTACATGCAAAATAGGTTATGGCTCCCTGCTTGCGGAACACCATGTACCAGCTGAAAATAAACGAACGAATTAACTTCAATTGCCTTAATGCAAAGAGCAGCATCGCTAAATGTTATAACGGTGCTGTGGAGGCGTGGCACTGTTCGTCGAATGACACAGATAGCGGAAACTTGGAAAAAGAAAAGAAGTTTATTACGAGTGTTCCAATTACTGTTTGAATGTAAAACGTGTTAGTTCAACGAATAACGAAAACAGTGAAAGTGCAACTTACCTCGTGAACAATCAATCACCATACAAGGAAGTGTACATGCATGGATTTCGCAGATTAACAAGAAGAAATAAAATAGCTGATAAATATAGAAAGTGGTTAGAAAATAATTAAGATAGATTAATTGAGAGTTAGTAATAAATATAACCGGAGTAAAAGGATATTTTATTATGTATTAATCTACGTAGTATTGTTATATTATTATATCTAACATGTAGAAATGGATTTTGTACGCATATATGTATATAATTCCAATCCAAGTAGTATTCATAATATTTATTTTCACTGATAACAAGTACGTAAAACCTAAAATAAAACAAAGGTATTAACAATAAAAAAAAAAACAAAAAAAAAAGAAAAAGGGGAGAAGAAAAAAAAAGAAGAAAAAAAAGGAAAGAAAAAAATATAATATATATAAATATAAAATTTTCTTTTTCTATAAAAGGTTATTCCTATTTCTGATAAACTCGAGAAATGAAAACATTATACCATGATACACTGACGCAAAGATACACCACACAGAAGAAACTAATAGAGAACGCTTTAAGCTTGGCAAACTTACCGCCCGACGAATTTGCATACACCATAACCAAAACCCAGGACACATGGCTTTGATTGTTATTTAATAAGGTTTTGGGTTTATAAAATAACGATTCACTTAGATTCGTTTTCTCCAATATATTTCAGTCTTATAACACGTCTTACCACACAGGAATCTCCAAGTCAATAGAACAACGTGGTCGACTTCTAAGACAAAAGAGCGTCGTTAGAAGTCGTACCAACTTAGCTTGTAGTAAGCAGCGATCGTACCAACTTAACATTTCTCAACACTCCCCTTTGATCGCTAGTTTCTACAAGCCCCATAGCTTTGGTAAATTGCTGAGTCTTAATCCTATTTAGGCCTTTGGTGAGAATGTCAGCCACATTCTCAGGACTAGGTACATAAGTATAATCTAGTATCCCCCTCGATACGCAGTTCTTAACGTAAAAGTAACGCACTTGGACGTGCTTAGAACTCTCAGCAACTATCTCGTCCTTTGACCATGAAATAGCTCCGATATTATCGCAGAATATCTTGCAGGGGCGAGGGCAATATGACAGTTGACCCAATTCCTTTAACAGTAAAGAAATCCACACTGTTTCCCTTGCTGCTTCCTGCATTGCCACAAATTCCGCTTCGCACGTCGATTGAGCTATAATCGGTTGTTTTTTGGATAGCCAGGATATCGCACCACCAGCGAGTATGAACACATACCCGCTCCTGGATTTCCTGTCTACCGTACAACCCGCAAAATCCGAGTCGCAAAACACCTTCAGAGGTTGCCCGGTCCTTTGGTATACTAACTTCAAGTCTTTGGTCTTTAGTAAATATCTGAATACCCGCTTCACTGCTTTCCAATCGGATACAGTCGGATTCGCGCATCTTTGGCTTAGTTTCCCTATTGCACACGCAACATCAGGACGACTTACAGTAGCTACATACATTATGTGCCCCACAGCTTGTTCATATAATTTACTGTCGAAAGGCTCATCACGTTCAATATCAAAACCAGCCTCACATTCTCTAGCTAGCGGTGTCGACACTCCCACCACCCCAACCTCACGAGTAATGTCAAACAGATCCAGCATTTGACCTATCTGTACAGATTGATCGAATACTACAGTGGTGCTGTTTGGCTTACTCAGGTGGATGGACAGAAATTGAGTGTCTACACCTAGCATTCTAACATCTAATTTGTCCTTAATCCTAGTTTTGAATATCTCAATCCACTCATTCGTCCCAAACACAAGGATGTCGTCCACATACACAGCTACAATAAATTTTTTAGACGCATCCACATACACGCATGGACCACTCACGCATGGGTTCAGACTCATACCTCTTAAAATGCTATTGATGTGTCTAAACCACATTCTTCCAGCTTGCTTCAGTCCATACAGGCTCTTTTTGAGCTTACACACAAATTTAGTTCTGTCTTTACCTGGAACTCTAAAGAGTTCTGGTTGCTCCATGTATATATCCTCATCCAGAGGGTTGTTGAGATACGCACATTCGGCGACTGGCTGTCGCCTCGAGCCCAAGCTCATTATCACAACTCTCGAACAATTACAATCGGATTGAATAACTACAATTGTTCAATTACAGACTCCGGTGTTCTTTCATCTCCGACATATATATATTTTTTACATTTGTAGTTGCGCACAGATTTTATTAAAGAAAAGTGTTAACAATGTGTTTTCATGATTTATTTCTCGCGACTGACTTCCATTAATCCCTAATATTCCTGTCGCCATACGCGTGTAAATCTAACATGGCTGCTCATAAATGTCATCAGTAAAGTTATAGTGAAGGGTCTTTAGTTCTGCTTGATATCGAAGTAATTTTCCGTCTGCCGCTCGTTTTTCCTTATTCTACCGCAATTAGAACATTTATTTATTAATATTGTTTTAAAGTGACAAAAGTATTGTTCGTGTGAATATACGTATATATATATATATATATATATATATATATATATATATATATATATATATATATGTTGTGTGTCATTTTAATATGGCTAATGTTTTGTAATTCTTCGATTGCGTTATTTATTGTTTTGAGTAGTTTATTTTATAGAGTATTCGATAATATAAAACATACGCGCCCACATACATATATATATATATATATATATATATATATATATGTCGGAGATGAAATGAAAACCGGAGCCTTCCCTATGCAATTTTGAGGAGGCCTTTTAATGCTTTAGCCCAGATCTTATCATAACTGTAATTAAGTAATTGTCATCTGTAATTGTTTGACATTTGTGAAAAGCGAAAGTGGGTTCGAGGTGACAACTGGTCGCTGAACGTAGCCACGGTCACGGGATAAACGTTTTGCCTGACGAAGGTGTGGATCGGTTGTATTGTTCTCCCTAGAAATCACATAGAATTGTACTTTAGAGATGTCGATATAATGGGACACACGTTGTATGAGGAATCAATCTCCAGACAGAAACTGCCTAGCAACGGCGTTTGGATCTTTCTCGATGTTTCCAAGGAGTATATAACAAACTTCTGACAGATATTGCCTAGCAACAACGATTGGAACCTTCTCGATGTTTCCAGCGAGAATATAACAAACAAAATGCAGTCGGATTACGAAAAAGATTTTATGCAGAGAGGCATTCGTGTGATCGCCTTGGAAAGTGATACATCGAGTAATTTTTCCGAGTGATTCGGCAAACGTATTTTTGTGTTATAAAATTGTTTAAAGTTTTCCCGTTGACCGTGGATTCGTTTGAACCCCGGATCATTGTTTATAGCGTAAATTAAATTCAATATTTGTAAATTTATCAATCGTTAATTTTCATTATTCGTTAAATTAGTAAATCGTAAGATATATTATTCGTTTCTTTTATTGTTCGATAAAACTTATTATTCTTTAATCTAATTAATAATTTAATTTATCATTTGTTAATCAATCATATCATTTATAAAAATTCATTATTCATAATATTTGTAGAACCTTGTTTATTCGTGTAAATATATTCTCTGTTTTGTAAAACAATGGCTAATTCAAACGAAGAATCGTTACGCGCCTTAAATCCTAATGTTAACCCGACATATATATATATATATATACGTATTCATATGCATATTTCTCCTGGCAGTGTAGTATTCATACGAAATGAAATGTCAATTATTTATTTATCCTTTACCGGAATGTAGGCTAGTTTTAAGTATGTATCTTAGATTATCGATTTGAATCAATAATGTAGAATGCGCATACATTAATAGTAGTTTAGTTTAGAATATAATTTATATATTTATATATAGACATGCATGTTCCGTAATATAGTTCTTATTTTATAATTCTTTACCGGAATGTAGGCTAGTTTAGGTATGTATCTTAGATTATCGGTTTGATAGAATTCGCACACATATATATATTTCTGACAATGTAACCTTCATTTCTTTAATAATACAATATTGTATGTTTTATGTATTCGTTAAACTATTAGTTTTTGACTTCATGTATACTTATATTTCATAAATTGATAATATTGTATTTATTGCATAGTATTGGAAGCACTGTCTCTAATATTTACTAGGTTATTACATGTTCGGCATATATGTTTATACTTATATGTAACTCTCCAAATTGATTGATTGAAATATATTTATATATATATATATATTCCTGGCGTTTCAATTATTTTCCCCTTTTGTAGTTATTCTTATTTCCTGGTTTATTTAGAATTGTGTGTATATGTATTTTGTTTATTGGTTGGATCCGTTAATCGCCCTCGTTTTGTTAATCCTTCCTTTCGTTTCGTAGTGCCGTGTGTTCCTTTGTGCATTCAAATCCTTATTCGCGTGTTTTGTATAGAATGGTTTTCTTGTTCTTGTTACGGCGCGTGCGGAGCGCGGGACGTGACATCCCCGCCCTTGGAGTTCAAATTTCCAAAGGAAATTTGACTGATGGTATCTCTGAGTTCGCTCAAGGCGGACGTAGATGTCGTTGGTAGTTGAGTGACTACCGGTGTTATCGATATCCCTTGAGGTTGTGCTGTTTGATCATCGATATTTCGTCTTCTTTTGAGGTATAGTAGCGGGTGGGTGACTGAGCCGCATATTGCTCCTAATAGGGCGATTCCGCATTCGTAAGTTTCACGTAACTGGTATCCGTGTGCGGCTATATATATTATTGTCTTGATTAGTTTAAATATTGCGAGTATTCCAAATATTGCTGCACTGACAGTTCCAAATTCCATAAAACCAGTCCATAAGCTTGATACGGTATTTTTCGCTATTGTCGTTAATGTGTTTTGTCCATCATTCCCAGGATGTTTACTGTTCCAGGGACGATTGTTTTTCCTGTTGCTCCTCTGGCCAATGCGTTCAAGACTGCAGATTTTCTGCCGGGAACATGACGTGGTCCCGTAGTGCATCGAGGTCTTTTGGGTATACATTCCGCTCGTGGCCAACGACGATGGTGCTGAATATCGCCACGTTTGGCGCACGTCCGGGCGGAGTTCCTGTGGTGCGATTCCTTTGCCAAACGGGTAGTTCCGAGTAGCATTTTGTTGTATGTCGTACCTTTACTTGTACCGGAATGCATTTGACTATATGGACCGCTTCTCCTGCGATCAAAGCCATGTGTCCTGGGTTTTGGTTATGGTGTATGCAAATTCGTCGGGCGGTAAGTTTGCCAAGCTTAAAGCGTTCTCTATTAGTTTCTTCTGTGTGGTGTATCTTTGTGTCAGTGTATCATGGTATAATGTTTTCATTTCTCGAGTTTATCAGAAATAGGAATAACCTTTTATAGAAAAAGAAAATTTTATATTTATATATATTTGTTAAGGAAATTCGAGGATATGGGAATACAAATTATTGCCTACATTTCCCACACAACAGTTATACATCTATATTACTCTCTGAAGAACGTCTTGCACGCACGCTGGTCGCCAACCGACTATCCTAGATTCTTCTAACATCTGGCAACAGTCTTTTGTCTCCACTAAGACCTTGACGCCCTGTGGCCCTTACACACACACTCTCATGTACAATGTAAATGTATCACTTCCCTAACAATGTTATATTTTTCTTCTTTCCTTTTTTCTTCTTCCCCTTTTTCTTTTTTTTTTTTTGTTTTTTTTTATTGTTAAAACCTTTGTTTTATTTTAGGTTTTACGTACTTGTTATCAGTGAAAATAAATATTATGAATACTACTTGGATTGTAATTATATACATATATGCGTACGTATTGGTAAGTAGTATAAATGAGATTTGTTTTATTGTTATAAATATATAAGTATATATCATCAATAGGAATAAATATCACAAATGTACCTTGTTTTCGAGTATATATACATATATGCGCGTGCAATGGTAAATATGACGGCTTATTTTTATGAGTCACTTGCATTATCAATGGAAGTGAATGTTATAAATATCGCCTACTTTACAACATGCGTGTATATATATATAGTGATGAACATAAGTGAAAATTATATGCATAGTTATAAATGTTGTTTGTTTACAGGTGGATAGCATCAGTGTTTGGTTTCGTGAGTGGCGTACAAATACTTTACAGTTCCACTGTGTGGATTGCTATTCATGTTCTTCCATCCGTCGTTCAGAAAATGGTTGATGAGTTCGCCATCAGTTCTGTACACACATATAAAAATAGTTAATGTATATATGTAGTATCGTGAGTGAGAGGCCTGGGAGTTGGCGGGTGAACCGCGTGGAATGTCGCGAGAGCCGAGGCGTTTGTTTTTGATCGCGTAGTTTTGGAAAGAGGAGACCTACGTGATCTTGGCCACGAGCGGTTGCCAAGGGACGGGAGAAAAGGAATCAACAAACGGAGTTTGCGAGTGGCGTTGCCGAGAGAGTGTTGATTGCATTTTGTGAAAGTCGAGTCGTTATCTGATTATTTAGTTGTGCTGTTTTCTGTACGTTTGGTGTGAATAGTTCAGGTTGAACAACAATCGTCTTTTTCTGTCCGATTAACATCTGTATCACCCATTCCTTGTAAATATATTATATCACGATATTACATTTTTGGGGGCTCGTCCGGGATTGGACAAGACAGAAAACGAAACGGTTTAACAGAGCTATTCGAGCTAGTTGTGAATTTACCGGTACGCGGTGCGATAAAAGACGATATCGTTGACTGTTTAAGTTTGTGTAGTGTGAAAAATGGCAAACGTTGGGGACGAACGATTGTCGGGTGAAGAGGGTTCGACGCTGGAGGAGCTGAGGAGTAAGCTCGCACGAATGAACCTCCCTATATCTGGTGCGAGGTCAGTGCTGATTGCAAGGCTGAATCGGGCGTGTAGGGCTGGACAATCGTATCCTAAGGGATCGACGGGCGGTGAAGAGCTAACCGGTCAACGAGATTTAGGAAATGTACAGAGAGCTGAGCGTGATTGTAACGAAGATGAAAATTTTGAGAAAATGAATACGAAGGAGTTGAAGGAGCGCCTCGCTAGTTTGGGTTTAAAAACGACGGGAAGAAAAGTAGAATTACGCGCACGGCTACAAGCGGCCATGGATGGTAATGACATATCGTCGGAAGAAGAAAGCGACGACGAAAGTGAGTATGAAGATGACAAAAAAGACGCAAGAGGATACAAGAGAGGTACGCGAAGGGTGTATCAGGACCGTGATGAATATTGTCGAAGGGCATGTGTTGGTTCGACACTGAGTTTTAGAGACGTCGAAGATGCATTAGAGTCGTTTAGTGGCAACAAAGGTGAAAATGTCGAACGATGGTTCGAGTCGTTCGAGGAAGTCGCTGATACGTGCATGTGGTCGGATGGGCAGAAGGCAGTCTACGCGAGGAAGCTGCTGAAGGGATCAGCGAAAATATTTGCGAGCTTCGAGTGTCATGCCAGGACTTGGCATGAGTTGAAGAGGGGGCTAGTGAAAGAATTTTCGAGGAAAGTCAACAGTAGGCAAGTACATCAGAAACTTGAAGAAACAAAAAAGGAGAGTGATGAAGCATGTTTGGCTTACATGTACCGCATGCTCGAAATAGCCAACCATGTGGACATAGAGGAGGAAGCAAAGGTGGAATACATCGTGGATGGAATAATAGACGACGAGAACAATAAGGCTATATTGTACGGCGCTACATCAATCAAAGAGTTGAGGAAGAGGTTAGTGATGTACGAAGAGCAGAAGAGTCGCAGAATAAAGTCGATTGTGAAGCCGGCTAAAACCCAGAAGAACGGGAAGCCCAGTCAATCTGTAGATGCAATGAAGAAAAGAAGATGCTTCATTTGCGGTAGTGAGGATCATCTAAGTGTTAAGTGTCCGGAGAGGGGGAAGGTGTTAGGTGTTCCGAGTGCAGCGGATTTGGACATATTGCAGCGAGGTGTACGGCACGACCGAAAGAGACTTGCGTAGTGTCAAGATCCGAAAAGGGGAAGTATGTGAAGGAAGTGGCGATAGATGATTGTAGGTTTGTGGCACTAGTGGATACGGGTAGTGATCTCACGTTCATTCGATCAGACGAGTATGCGAGGTTAGGGTCACCACCCCTAGGTAAATGCACGCTTAAGTTCGACGGTGTTGGTTCCGCTGGCAATGAGACCTGGGGTGAATTCACCAAGGTAATGACGGTTGATGGGTGTAAACTGCCAATCACTTTGCACGTTGTTTCAAACAAAATATTGACGAAGCACGGCCTGTTGTTAGGCACTGATTTTCTGGATTAGGTAGAGTTACGGGTTAAACGAGGCGAAGTGACTTTCTTGCGGCTTGACGAACAGACTAACAAAGACGTGCCGGATGTGTTTAGAGTTAACGTGGTAGAACAGACCGACGAAACAGACCTAACACACGTACGGGAACCGCATTATCGTGAAGCGATTCGCGATATCGTTAGGGGGTATAGGCCGGAGAAAAAGCGGGACGTTGGGATAACGGCAAAAATCGTTTTAAAGAGTGACAAACCTGTGGTTCGAAGGCCGCGAAGATTGGCGCCTTCGGAGAAAAAAGAGGTGGACGAGTTGATGGAATTATGGACAAATGAAGGTACAATAAAACCGTCAAACTCAGAATACGCAAGTCCCATAGTTGTAGTTAGAAAGAAAGATGGTTCTATCAGAGTCTGTGTTGATTTTCGCGAGCTTAATGAACTTATTGAGTGTCCACATTTCCCATTGCCTTCAATTGATGATATTTTAGATGCATTGCAAGGTACTCAGTTTTTCACAACGTTGGATTTAAAGAATGGTTTTTTTCACGTGTGTTTAGACAAAGACAGCCGAAAATATACATCTTTCGTTACGCCATCGGGGCAATATGAATTTTTGAAGTTGCCGTTTGGTTTAAAGATTTCACCCATTGTGTTTCAGAAGTATATTTCGATGATCTTTAAGGAACTAGTAGGTAAAGGTATTGTTATCGTGTATATGGATGACATTATTATTCTTGCAAAGAATTTAGAGGAGGCGTGGGAACGTTTGCAAATGGTCATAGAGTTAGCTGAGCAGTATGGGCTAATTATAAACTGGGGAAAATGTCGTTTTCTGCAGCAGGAAATTGAATATTTGGGGTATATAGTCTCAAAAAATACCATAAGGCCGTCTACACATAAAACTAGGGCAGTAGCAAACTTTCCCAAGCCAACATCTGTTAAAAAGGTTCAGAGTTTTTTGGGACTTACGGGGTACTTTCGAAAATTTATTAGGGGATACGCGAAGATTGCTAAGCCTTTGACGGATTTGTTGAAAAAGGAGGTAAAATTTCAGTTCGGCGATCGAGAAGTAGAGGCCTTTGAAATCTTGAAAACAGCGCTTGTCAACGAACCAGTGTTAAAGTTGTATAGAATGGGCGCGGAGACTGAGTTGCATACAGACGCGTCCGCAGAGGGTTACGGAGCAATTTTAATGCAACTAGATCTGGACGATGGAAAATTCCATCCGGTCTACTTTGCCAGCGGAAAAACAACTCCCGCCGAGGCAAAGTACACCAGTTACGAACTGGAAGTACTAGCAATTGTAAAAGCGTTGAACAAGTTTAGAATATATCTGTTAGGTATGCCGTTTACTATCGTCACGGATTGCCAAGCGTTTGCTATGACAATGAAAAAGAAAGATTTGTGTGCGCGTGTAGCCAGATGGGCCTTGTTACTAGACGAGTTTAAGTATCAGGTGTGTCATAGGCCAGGTAAAAGCATGCAGCATGTGGATGCTCTGAGTAGAAACCCCCTGCCGAGCACTATGTATGTAACGGAAAGTGAAGACGGGCTGATTGCACGGTTGAGAAGTGCACAGAACAAGGACGTTGAAGTCCGTAGGATTTTAGACGCCGCAACGTGCAATCAGGTCGATGGGTATGTAATAAGGAACAATATTTTGTATAAAGAGTGTAAGGATGATGTGTTAATAGTAGTACCGAAGGCTATGCAGGTTCAGGTAGTCAGGCAGGCGCACGAGCGTGGGCATTTTGGGGTCACCAAAACAGAAGCTATAGTCAAGAAGGACTTTTGGTTTAAGGGGCTACGTAAAAAGGTCGAGCATGTGGTATCTAACTGTCTCGATTGTATCCTAGCCGAACGAAAATTGGGCAAGCAAGAGGGATATCTAAATCCGTTAGACAAAGGTGACACACCGTTAGACACTTACCATATTGACCATGCGGGCCCTATGACAGCTACAAAGAAAAGATACGCACACATCTTTGTAGTAGTGGATGCGTTCACGAAGTTTACGTGGCTTTATCCTACTAGATCTACTGATACCGCGGATGTTATCGATCGACTGAAGAAGCAAGCGGCTGTTTTTGGGAACCCACGACGAATTATCTCTGATCGGGGAACAGCGTTCACATCCAACGCGTTCCAAGAGTATTGCGAAGAAGAAAATATAAAGCATTTATTAGTCACGACGGGGGCGCCGAGGGGGAACGGGCAGGTAGAGAGGGTAAACAGGACACTCATACCTTTACTAAGTAAACTGACTGCCCCTAAACCCGATGATTGGTATAAACATGTCGACCAAGTACAGAAATACCTGAATTTTACATTAAACAGGAGCACGGGAAAAACTCCTTTCCAGCTACTTGTCGGGGTCGAGATGCAAACTAAAGAAGACCCACAGATCCGAAAATTGGTTGAAGAAGAATGGGTGGTGGAATTCGAAGAGCAACGTCGTGAACTGCGTGAGGACGCGAAAAAGAAAATTGCTGCTACTCAAGAGGAAAATCGGAGGCACTACAACAAAAGAAGAAAAGGTGCGAAACAGTACCTAAGTGGAGAGTTGGTGGCCATAAAGAGAACGCAGTTTGGCCCAGGATTAAAACTGGGAGGAAGATTTTTGGGTCCGTACCGGATAGTGCGAGCAATGCGGAATGATCGCTACATTGTGGAGAAGGTAGGAGAGCATGAGGGGCCAAAACGGTCATCAACTACTGCTGATTTTATGAAACCTTGGGTCATAAACGCCGAAAGTGACGCATCTGATGACAGAGAGATAGAAGGCAACATCTGAGGGCAGATGTTATTGCAGGATGACAGAGTGTAGTATCGTGAGTGAGAGGCCTGGGAGTTGGCGGGTGAACCGCGTGGAATGTCGCGAGAGCCGAGGCGATTGTTTTTGATCGCGTAGTTTTGGAAAGAGGAGACCTACGTGATCTTGGCCACGAGCGGTTGCCAATGGACGGGAGAAAAGGAATCAACAAACGGAGTTTGCGAGTGGCGTTGCCGAGAGAGTGTTGATTGCATTTTGTGAAAGTCGAGTCGTTATCTAATTATTTAGTTGTGCTGTTTTCTGTACGTTTGGTGTGAATAGTTCAGGTTGAACAACAATCGTCTTTTTCTGTCCGATTAACATCTGTATCATCCATTCCTTGTAAATATATTATATCACGATATTACATATATATACTATTTATTTATTTTTTTATATATATAATTTGCGTTTGGATCTGTTCCTTTGTACGAATACTGTATCCCTGTATATAATATAATATGTATAATATGTTATAATTATGTTAGTTGTTATTTATTATATATAGTTTCCTTAACTCTCTCCCCCTTTTTCTTGTTTTTTTTTTTTTTTTTTTTTTATTAATACCTAACATTGCTATTATGATGCTGTATTGTATTGCATTGGCTGTTATTTGTATGTGCGCGCGACGAATTTTTCAACATGGTCGCTCGCGTGTCTCTTTGGTATGGCGTTGGTTTAATGTCAACAGTAACGTGTTGTTGAAATAACTAATTAATTGTTAATCACTATAATTTTATTTAGAAGTGTTTTGTAATATTGTTTTGTGTTTCATGATATTGTGTGTGTCAATACCGTGTGCTACTTTAATGCGATAGCGTGGATTGTATTGTTACCGAATTTCAATAATCATTGTTTCGATTATACGTGACTTGCATTTATGTAAGTCTCGTTTAATTTAGTTAATGTTTTGTGTATTGTGTTACCAGTTATTTCGTGTAGCATAACTTTATTCCTTTGCACCGAGTTCAGTCATGTCTTGTCGTTAATATTTAGTTAGTCTATCTTGATTAATATATATATTTAACAAATATTTAAGAAACAATGGCGAGTGTAGTGGAATCGTTGGACGAAGAAATGGTTTTGACATTGTCGGAAAAGCTTAAAGCATGGGATGCGAACTTTCCCGATATGAGTGCAAAACTCGCCGAATTACAAAGCGGCTTATTCGAACTTAAAACAAAACAAGAACCTAAAACACCCGTATCGCCGCCGACAACGCAACAAGAGACGGTCCAGCCGAGTGGACATACCCAGCCAATTAAGCTAAAAGATGCGATCGAATCGGTGCCAGTGTTTGACGGATATCGACCATCGGTATTCCACTTTTTAAGAGCTTGTGAGCGCGCGCGAAATATGATTCCCAGATATCAAGAACCTCAATTGGTAAAATTGTTAGTAAATAAGCTCCGTGGACACGCGCTCCTCGCCATCGAAGACACAGAATTAATGAGTCTAAACGATTTCGGAAACAAATTAAAGGATCTATTCGGCCCAAAGAAATTTCTTAACGAATATAAAGGGGAATTAGGAACGATATTTCAACGACCCGGGGAAGACATATTACATTATATGGATCGCGTTAGAAATCTTAGATTGGCAATAATGGACGGAGAAAGAGGCGACTACGGCATCATATCCCCCGATATCCAAGATACTATAGATTGGGAAACGAAAGAAGCTTTCGTTAAAGGACTTCCGAACGAGGTATATGTGCGAGTAAAAATAGCAGGGTACCATACTTTAGAAGATGCGTATCGTCAAGCCGTCAAAGCAACACACGAATTGAAACAAATAACCGATAGAACGCGACCCCAACGACCGACACCCTCGAACTATTACAGACGCGACAACGCACATCCTTCGAACACTAACAACAATATCAGGAACAACCGCCAAGATCGAAGATCGCTACCTCCATCGCAGAATTTTTTGAATTCTACAAGACAAAATATCACGTGTAACTATTGCAAAAAACCCGGGCATCTAGTGAAAGACTGTTACAAATTTAAAGCCCGAGTAGATGCCGGATTAATCGTACCCTATGCTTCGAGACCATCGGGAAACCAAACACGTCCTTCGGGAGAATGGGGCGAGCCACGAAGGAACGATACGCCGAATCGCCCAAGAGTACAGGCGGCAACCAGGCGACCGGCGCCGACGGCAACAAACACAACAAGGACAGCCACCCCCGCGAGATCGACTCCACCACCCATAACGAGAGACAGAGCGAACGCAATGCCGACCATAAGATCGAACGAACAACCACTAAATATTGTGGGGGAGTCATCCCACAACCAAACGAGGTCACAGACAGAGAATCCAGAATCTCAAGGCAAAAGGAAAAGAGTGAAGCACAAGCAACCGGCGAAGGAAAATCATCAGGAGTTGAATTCAGATTCGGAAGGCGACCTCTCCGAATTATTTCAATAAAATTTAACGATTCCCCAACGACCCCAACTGCACGAATAGTTTCCCCAGATCTAAAGACTAAGACGAGTTTATTATTAGACTCTGGATCGGAAATCAACATTATCAAGAAACCTGCTATACTCGATTCAGCCGTCATCGACGAAAAGGAATCAATCGAAGTGCGAGGAATTACGGCAACGAGCCTGGTCTTCTTAGGGCAGACGGTAATACAGGTTGCGGGCCATCCGGTTGTTTTTCATGTAGTCGATGATTCATTGCTAATCGATCAAGACGGAATCCTAGGATCCGAATTTTTTGCAGGTTGTAAGGCTCGTTTAGATTATGAGGGAAAACATATCAGATGGGGAAATATTTATATTCCTTTCGATACTAAAGAAAAAATAATTATACCGAAGCGAAGTTCAATAACGTGTTCGATTAATATCGCTAATCCAGAGATAAAAGAGGGATTTATTCCAAGAATCGAGCCGAACAAGGGAATCTATGTTGGTAATGCAGTTGTGAGGAATCATAAAGGAAAAGGTTACATAAGAGTAATAAATACTACTTCGAGAGATTACGTATTTACAACACCAACGATGGTAATTAAAGAATTTGAAAATCCCCCCCCTCCCGCCCCCCGCTTCCTAGGACAGCGTGCAATACAGTTCTAAGATCGGAGGAAAGTAGATACGATAAAATAAATGAGTTACTACGACTCGAACATTTGAACGAAGAAGAAAAGGAAAATGCTAGAAAATTGATTCGTAATAATCAAGATAGGTTTCATATTCCAGGAGATACATTGGAAGCAACCGAACTTCTGGAACATAGGATAATTACAACGGATAATATACCCATCAATACTAAACAGTATCGATATCCACCAATACATCGAGAAGAAATAAATCGACAGGTCCAAGAACTACTAGATACGGGCGTAGTGGAACCATCAATATCTCCATATAACTCCCCGTTATGGATTGTGCCCAAAAACCCGATTCGCAAGGAAATAAGCGCTGGAGATTAGTCATCGATTATAGAAAATTGAACGATAAAACGATTGGCGATGCCTTCCCACTACCCAACATTACAGAAATATTGGATCAATTAGGAAGTGCAAAATATTTTTCCACGTTTGACTTGGCATCGGGCTTTCACCAGATCTGTATGTCACAGGAAGATGCCCACAAAACTGCATTTTCGACACCATACGGGCATTTTCAATTCAAAAGAATGCCCTTTGGATTAAAAGATGCCCCAGCAACATTTCAACGTTTGATGAATTCAATATTATCTGGTCTGCAAGGAATAGAACTATTCGTCTATCTGGATGACATAGCGATTTATTCCACGTCTCTCCAAGAACACGAAATTAAATTTAATAAATTAATGGAAAGACTGAGGAAAGCTAAATTACGATTACAACCTGATAAGTGCGAATTTTTACGACACGAGGTGAATTATTTAGGACATATAATTAGTGAGGATGGCGTGAAACCCGACCCAAAGAAAGTCGAAGCCGTATCAAAATTTCCACGACCAAAGAGGGCGAAAAATATCAAACAATTTCTGGGACTAGCAGGATATTACAGAAGATTTATACCCCGATTTCCCCAAGGTCGCGAAACCATTGACACAACTATTAAAGAAAGACACTCCCTTTAAATGGACAGAAAATCAAGAAAACGCATTCAATAATTTAAAGACAGCGTTAGTGACGAAACCCATCCTGCAATATCCAGACTTTTCTAAACCCTTTAACCTTACTACAGACGCATCAGGATATGCAATAAGCGGTGTACTGAGTCAAGGGCCAATCGGAAAGGATTTGCCGATTGCGTATGCCTCAAGGCTATTAAATCCCGCCGAACAAAACTACTCTACCATAGAAAAGGAGTGTCTGGCAATTGTTTACAGCGCAATGCACTTCCGACCGTATCTTTACGAAAGAAAGTTTACCATCGTAACCGATCATAAACCTTTAGTGTGGATGCATTCTATCAAAGATCCTACTTCAAGAATTTGGAAATGGAAATTAAAGTTATCGGACTTCGAATTTGATATTGTATACAAAGAAGGCAGGGCGAACGCAAACGCAGACGCATTATCTAGGAACCCTCCGGAAGTTTGTTTACCAATCAGAAAGAGAGAGGAAGTCTCACCGATTCGCTATCCTGTCTCAAAAAGATTCGAAATAGATACGTCAACCGAAGACTCTCCCATATTCGAAGCTAAACCACACGTCTTGCCTCAATCCAGTGATTCTAAAAATCAAGGAAAGGGTTTTAACCGAAAACATTTTACAATAGAAGAAACCCCCATAAAATATTTAGACCAAGCATTAGCAGAAATCGATGTAAGTACAGATAGAGAAATAACCAATCGAGAAAAAGAAGGCACGGATACGACAAGCGAAAAAGAGACCTCCACTGTAATTCCAGAACTAATTCAACAACGAGAAAAGGACACGAGACCTACGATAATTGCGGAACTAAGAATTTCAGAAACCCGAGACTCAATTGCGAGAGTAAATGACCATAAAGTAGTATTTATAGATATACATGGCAATCCGATAGATAAAGGAGCCTTAGAAATGAAGGAAACGGGAAAATTACCTCGTTATGAAGATTTAATGTTAGAAAAAGCAAGATTGAATTACGATTCTGGAAAATACATTGTATTCCTACCGATAAAGGAAAATAGAAATATTCCAATAACACCAGAAAATTTATTAAACTCGCTAAGATCTCTATTAGACGCAGTAAATGAAAAACAGTTAACTTCGTTCAGCATTAGCAAAGGAAACTTGGAGGAAATACCCTGGCGATATACAATCAGAAAATTAAAGGAAATATTTATGGAAAAAAACTTAACCATCACCATTTGCACTGGGGAAGTAATTACCCCATCTGTGGAAGCGCGGAACAACATAATACGAGAAAAACATGAATCAAGCGTAGCAGGACACAAAGGAATAACAAAAACTTATCAAAGAATACGACAACATTACTATTGGGAAAATATGAAAAAGGAAATTCAAGATTACGTAATAACATGTAAGGAATGCCAATTGAAGAAACTCACAAGAATAAAAGCAAAGCAACCAATGGTACTTACAGACACACCAGGTAAAGCGTTCGATAAGGTTAGTATGGATATTATAGGTCCATTACCAAAAACCCAAAAGGGAAACGAATATATATCAACTATCCAAGACTTATTAACAAAATACTCAATTGGGATTCCACTAGGAGGAATCTCTTCAGCGGAGATAGCGGACGTTTTTGTAAAGCGATTTATTTGTCGTTTCGGGTCACCGAGAGCTATTCTCACTGATCAAGGAACGAACTTTACATCCTCACTAATGAAGAAAGTAGCAAAGAGATTCCGCATCAAACAATATACCACGACGGCATATCATCCACAAAGTAACGGTTCAATCGAAAGATCTCACCACGTGCTGATAGAATATCTCAAATTATACATTGAAAATTCCAAAAATTGGGACGAATGGGTAGAATTAGCTATGTTTTCCTATAATACCTCTGTACACGAAGGAACGAAATTCTCCCCGCACGAATTAGTTTTTGGACATCTAGCCAGAGAACCTACTGGTGAAGTAATAATCGAAGAGAACATGGAACCAACTTACGCAGAATATCTCGAAGATCTGTTCGATAAAATTAACACCGTACAACGAATGGCAAGAGAAAATTTGATAAAATCCAAACTAAGATCAAAAGAATATTACGACCGACGAATCAACCCCCAAGATTTAAAAGTAGGAGATTCGATATATTTACTAAAAGAACCCAGTAAAGGAAAATTCTCCGATCAATATACTGGACCATACAAAGTGCTAGAAATCTTGCAGAACCAAAACGTCAAGATCGAAGTAAAAGGGATTCCGCGAACGGTGCATTTAAACAAGTTAAAACTAGCGCATAATCGAAATAAGCAATGAATAAAGCGATTTCAGTGGGCAACGTAGTGCGGTAGTATATGTTATAGTGCTGTTCGTCGAATAATACAGATATCGAACACCTAAAAGGAAAAAGGAAAATTATTATACGTGTGTCAATTATTGCTTAAATATAAAACGTGTTAACTCAATGAACAATTAACTAGTGAAAGTGAAAGTTACCTTGTGAACAAGTGATCAACATACAAGAAAGTGTACGTGCAAGTATAGGTTATGGATCGTTGTTCGTGGAACACAATGTATGACAGCTACCTAAAATAAGTGAATAAATTAGTTTCAGTTGTCTCGGTGCAAAATACAAGGTTACTAAATGTTATAATTATATTATGGATAAATCAAAAGGAGGTGTAACACTGTTTGTCGAATAATACAGATAGCGAAAACCTAAAAAGAAAAAGGGAAAATTATTATGTGTACTCCAATTATTGTTTGAATATACAACATGTCGATTCAATAAATAATTAAAAGAGGGGAAGTGAAAGTTACCTTGTAAACAAGTAATCATCATACAAGAAGGTCTACATGCAAAATAGGTTATGGCTCCCTGCTTGCGGAACACCATGTACCAGCTGAAAATAAACGAACGAATTAACTTCAATTGCCTTAATGCAAAGAGCAGCATCGCTAAATGTTATAACGGTGCTGTGGAGGCGTGGCACTGTTCGTCGAATGACACAGATAGCGGAAACTTGGAAAAAGAAAAGAAGTTTATTACGAGTGTTCCAATTACTGTTTGAATGTAAAACGTGTTAGTTCAACGAATAACGAAAACAGTGAAAGTGCAACTTACCTCGTGAACAATCAATCACCATACAAGGAAGTGTACATGCATGGATTTCGCAGATTAACAAGAAGAAATAAAATAGCTGATAAATATAGAAAGTGGTTAGAAAATAATTAAGATAGATTAATTGAGAGTTAGTAATAAATATAACCGGAGTAAAAGGATATTTTATTATGTATTAATCTACGTAGTATTGTTATATTATTATATCTAACATGTAGAAATGGATTTTGTACGCATATATGTATATAATTCCAATCCAAGTAGTATTCATAATATTTATTTTCACTGATAACAAGTACGTAAAACCTAAAATAAAACAAAGGTATTAACAATAAAAAAAACAAAAAAAAAGAAAAAGGGGAAGAAGAAAAAAAAAGAAGAAAAAAAGGAAAGAAAAAAATATAATATATATAAATATAAAATTTTCTTTTTCTATAAAAGGTTATTCCTATTTCTGATAAACTCGAGAAATGAAAACATTATACCATGATACACTGACGCAAAGATACACCACACAGAAGAAACTAATAGAGAACGCTTTAAGCTTGGCAAACTTATCGCCCGACGAATTTGCATACACCATAACCAAAACCCAGGACACATGGCTTTGATTGTTATTTAATAAGGTTTTGGGTTTATAAAATAACGATTCACTTAGATTCGTTTTCTCCAATATATTTCAGTCTTATAACACGTCTTACCACACAGGAATCTCCAAGTCAATAGAACAACGTGGTCGACTTCTAAGACAAAAGAGCGTCGTTAGAAGTCGTACCAACTTAGCTTGTAGTAAGCAGCGATCGTACCAACTTAACATTTCTCAACACTCCCCTTTGATCGCTAGTTTCTACAAGCCCCATAGCTTTGGTAAATTGCTGAGTCTTAATCCTATTTAGGCCTTTGGTGAGAATGTCAGCCACATTCTCAGGACTAGGTACATAAGTATAATCTAGTATCCCCCTCGATACGCAGTTCTTAACGTAAAAGTAACGCACTTGGACGTGCTTAGAACTCTCAGCAACTATCTCGTCCTTTGACCATGAAATAGCTCCGATATTATCGCAGAATATCTTGCAGGGGCGAGGGCAATATGACAGTTGACCCAATTCCTTTAACAGTAAAGAAATCCACACTGTTTCCCTTGCTGCTTCCTGCATTGCCACAAATTCCGCTTCGCACGTCGATTGAGCTATAATCGGTTGTTTTTTGGATAGCCAGGATATCGCACCACCAGCGAGTATGAACACATACCCGCTCCTGGATTTCCTGTCTACCGTACAACCCGCAAAATCCGAGTCGCAAAACACCTTCAGAGGTTGCCCGGTCCTTTGGTATACTAACTTCAAGTCTTTGGTCTTTAGTAAATATCTGAATACCCGCTTCACTGCTTTCCAATCGGATACAGTCGGATTCGCGCATCTTTGGCTTAGTTTCCCTATTGCACACGCAACATCAGGACGACTTACAGTAGCTACATACATTATGTGCCCCACAGCTTGTTCATATAATTTACTGTCGAAAGGCTCATCACGTTCAATATCAAAACCAGCCTCACATTCTCTAGCTAGCGGTGTCGACACTCCCACCACCCCAACCTCACGAGTAATGTCAAACAGATCCAGCATTTGACCTATCTGTACAGATTGATCGAATACTACAGTGGTGCTGTTTGGCTTACTCAGGTGGATGGACAGAAATTGAGTGTCTACACCTAGCATTCTAACATCTAATTTGTCCTTAATCCTAGTTTTGAATATCTCAATCCACTCATTCGTCCCAAACACAAGGATGTCGTCCACATACACAGCTACAATAAATTTTTTAGACGCATCCACATACACGCATGGACCACTCACGCATGGGTTCAGACTCATACCTCTTAAAATGCTATTGATGTGTCTAAACCACATTCTTCCAGCTTGCTTCAGTCCATACAGGCTCTTTTTGAGCTTACACACAAATTTAGTTCTGTCTTTACCTGGAACTCTAAAGAGTTCTGGTTGCTCCATGTATATATCCTCATCCAGAGGGTTGTTGAGATACGCACATTCGGCGACTGGCTGTCGCCTCGAGCCCAAGCTCATTATCACAACTCTCGAACAATTACAATCGGATTGAATAACTACAATTGTTCAATTACAGACTCCGGTGTTCTTTCATCTCCGACATATATATATTTTTTACATTTGTAGTTGCGCACAGATTTTATTAAAGAAAAGTGTTAACAATGTGTTTTCATGATTTATTTCTCGCGACTGACTTCCATTAATCCCTAATATTCCTGTCGCCATACGCGTGTAAATCTAACATGGCTGCTCATAAATGTCATCAGTAAAGTTATAGTGAAGGGTCTTTAGTTCTGCTTGATATCGAAGTAATTTTCCGTCTGCCGCTCGTTTTTCCTTATTCTACCGCAATTAGAACATTTATTTATTAATATTGTTTTAAAGTGACAAAAGTATTGTTCGTGTGAATATACGTATATATATATATATATATATATATATATATATATATATATATATATTTATGTTGTGTGTCATTTTAATATGGCTAATGTTTTGTAATTCTTCGATTGCGTTATTTATTGTTTTGAGTAGTTTATTTTATAGAGTATTCGATAATATAAAACATACGCGCCCACATATATATATATATATATATATATATATACGTATTCATATGCATATTTCTCCTGGCAGTGTAGTATTCATACGAAATGAAATGTCAATTATTTATTTATCCTTTACCGGAATGTAGGCTAGTTTTAAGTATGTATCTTAGATTATCGATTTGAATCAATAATGTAGAATGCGCATACATTAATAGTAGTTTAGTTTAGAATATAATTTATATATTTATATATAGACATGCATGTTCCGTAATATAGTTCTTATTTTATAATTCTTTACCGGAATGTAGGCTAGTTTAGGTATGTATCTTAGATTATCGGTTTGATAGAATTCGCACACATATATATATTTCTGACAATGTAACCTTCATTTCTTTAATAATACAATATTGTATGTTTTATGTATTCGTTAAACTATTAGTTTTTGACTTCATGTATACTTATATTTCATAAATTGATAATATTGTATTTATTGCATAGTATTGGAAGCACTGTCTCTAATATTTACTAGGTTATTACATGTTCGGCATATATGTTTATACTTATATGTAACTCTCCAAATTGATTGATTGAAATATATTTATATATATATATATATTCCTGGCGTTTCAATTATTTTCCCCTTTTGTAGTTATTCTTATTTCCTGGTTTATTTAGAATTGTGTGTATATGTATTTTGTTTATTGGTTGGATCCGTTAATCGCCCTCGTTTTGTTAATCCTTCCTTTCGTTTCGTAGTGCCGTGTGTTCCTTTGTGCATTCAAATCCTTATTCGCGTGTTTTGTATAGAATGGTTTTCTTGTTCTTGTTACGGCGCGTGCGGAGCGCGGGACGTGACATCCCCGCCCTTGGAGTTCAAATTTCCAAAGGAAATTTGACTGATGGTATCTCTGAGTTCGCTCAAGGCGGACGTAGATGTCGTTGGTAGTTGAGTGACTACCGGTGTTATCGATATCCCTTGAGGTTGTGCTGTTTGATCATCGATATTTCGTCTTCTTTTGAGGTATAGTAGCGGGTGGGTGACTGAGCCGCATATTGCTCCTAATAGGGCGATTCCGCATTCGTAAGTTTCACGTAACTGGTATCCGTGTGCGGCTATATATATTATTGTCTTGATTAGTTTAAATATTGCGAGTATTCCAAATATTGCTGCACTGACAGTTCCAAATTCCATAAAACCAGTCCATAAGCTTGATACGGTATTTTTCGCTATTGTCGTTAATGTGTTTTGTCCATCATTCCCAGGATGTTTACTGTTCCAGGGACGATTGTTTTCAAGACGTTCAAGACTGCAGATTTTCTGCCGGGAACATGACGTGGTCCCGTAGTGCATCGAGGTCTTTTGGGTATACATTCCGCTCGTGGCCAACGACGATGGTGCTGAATATCGCCACGTTTGGCGCACGTCCGGGCGGAGTTCCTGTGGTGCGATTCCTTTGCCAAACGGGTAGTTCCGAGTAGCATTTTGTTGTATGTCGTACCTTTACTTGTACCGGAATGCATTTGACTATATGGACCGCTTCTCCTGCGATCAAAGCCATGTGTCCTGGGTTTTGGTTATGGTGTATGCAAATTCGTCGGGCGGTAAGTTTGCCAAGCTTAAAGCGTTCTCTATTAGTTTCTTCTGTGTGGTGTATCTTTGTGTCAGTGTATCATGGTATAATGTTTTCATTTCTCGAGTTTATCAGAAATAGGAATAACCTTTTATAGAAAAAGAAAATTTTATATTTATATATATTTGTTAAGGAAATTCGGGGATATGGGAATACAAATTATTGCCTACATTTCCCACACAACAGTTATACATCTATATTACTCTCTGAAGAACGTCTTGCACGCACGCTGGTCGCCAACCGACTATCCTAGATTCTTCTAACATCTGGCAACAGTCTTTTGTCTCCACTAAGACCTTGACGCCCTCTGGCCCTTGCACACACACTCTCATGTACAATGTAAATGTATCACTTCCCTAACAATGTTATATTTTTCTTCTTTCCTTTTTTCTTCTTCCCCTTTTTCTTTTTTTTTTTTTGTTTTTTTTTATTGTTAAAACCTTTGTTTTATTTTAGGTTTTACGTACTTGTTATCAGTGAAAATAAATATTATGAATACTACTTGGATTGTAATTATATACATATATGCGTACGTATTGGTAAGTAGTATAAATGAGATTTGTTTTATTGTTATAAATATATAAGTATATATCATCAATAGGAATAAATATCACAAATGTACCTTGTTTTCGAGTATATATACATATATGCGCGTGCAATGGTAAATATGACGGCTTATTTTTATGAGTCACTTGCATTATCAATGGAAGTGAATGTTATAAATATCGCCTACTTTACAACATGCGTGTATATATATATAGTGATGAACATAAGTGAAAATTATATGCATAGTTATAAATGTTGTTTGTTTACAGGTGGATAGCATCAGTGTTTGGTTTCGTGAGTGGCGTACAAATACTTTACAGTTCCACTGTGTGGATTGCTATTCATGTTCTTCCATCCGTCGTTCAGAAAATGGTTGATGAGTTCGCCATCAGTTCTGTACACACATATAAAAATAGTTAATGTATATATGTAGTATCGTGAGTGAGAGGCCTGGGAGTTGGCGGGTGAACCGCGTGGAATGTCGCGAGAGCCGAGGCGTTTGTTTTTGATCGCGTAGTTTTGGAAAGAGGAGACCTACGTGATCTTGGCCACGAGCGGTTGCCAAGGGACGGGAGAAAAGGAATCAACAAACGGAGTTTGCGAGTGGCGTTGCCGAGAGAGTGTTGATTGCATTTTGTGAAAGTCGAGTCGTTATCTGATTATTTAGTTGTGCTGTTTTCTGTACGTTTGGTGTGAATAGTTCAGGTTGAACAACAATCGTCTTTTTCTGTCCGATTAACATCTGTATCACCCATTCCTTGTAAATATATTATATCACGATATTACATTTTTGGGGGCTCGTCCGGGATTGGACAAGACAGAAAACGAAACGGTTTAACAGAGCTATTCGAGCTAGTTGTGAATTTACCGGTACGCGGTGCGATAAAAGACGATATCGTTGACTGTTTAAGTTTGTGTAGTGTGAAAAATGGCAAACGTTGGGGACGAACGATTGTCGGGTGAAGAGGGTTCGACGCTGGAGGAGCTGAGGAGTAAGCTCGCACGAATGAACCTCCCTATATCTGGTGCGAGGTCAGTGCTGATTGCAAGGCTGAATCGGGCGTGTAGGGCTGGACAATCGTATCCTAAGGGATCGACGGGCGGTGAAGAGCTAACCGGTCAACGAGATTTAGGAAATGTACAGAGAGCTGAGCGTGATTGTAACGAAGATGAAAATTTTGAGAAAATGAATACGAAGGAGTTGAAGGAGCGCCTCGCTAGTTTGGGTTTAAAAACGACGGGAAGAAAAGTAGAATTACGCGCACGGCTACAAGCGGCCATGGATGGTAATGACATATCGTCGGAAGAAGAAAGCGACGACGAAAGTGAGTATGAAGATGACAAAAAAGACGCAAGAGGATACAAGAGAGGTACGCGAAGGGTGTATCAGGACCGTGATGAATATTGTCGAAGGGCATGTGTTGGTTCGACACTGAGTTTTAGAGACGTCGAAGATGCATTAGAGTCGTTTAGTGGCAACAAAGGTGAAAATGTCGAACGATGGTTCGAGTCGTTCGAGGAAGTCGCTGATACGTGCATGTGGTCGGATGGGCAGAAGGCAGTCTACGCGAGGAAGCTGCTGAAGGGATCAGCGAAAATATTTGCGAGCTTCGAGTGTCATGCCAGGACTTGGCATGAGTTGAAGAGGGGGCTAGTGAAAGAATTTTCGAGGAAAGTCAACAGTAGGCAAGTACATCAGAAACTTGAAGAAACAAAAAAGGAGAGTGATGAAGCATGTTTGGCTTACATGTACCGCATGCTCGAAATAGCCAACCATGTGGACATAGAGGAGGAAGCAAAGGTGGAATACATCGTGGATGGAATAATAGACGACGAGAACAATAAGGCTATATTGTACGGCGCTACATCAATCAAAGAGTTGAGGAAGAGGTTAGTGATGTACGAAGAGCAGAAGAGTCGCAGAATAAAGTCGATTGTGAAGCCGGCTAAAACCCAGAAGAACGGGAAGCCCAGTCAATCTGTAGATGCAATGAAGAAAAGAAGATGCTTCATTTGCGGTAGTGAGGATCATCTAAGTGTTAAGTGTCCGGAGAGGGGAGAAGGTGTTAGGTGTTCCGAGTGCAGCGGATTTGGACATATTGCAGCGAGGTGTACGGCACGACCGAAAGAGACTTGCGTAGTGTCAAGATCCGAAAAGGGGAAGTATGTGAAGGAAGTGGCGATAGATGATTGTAGGTTTGTGGCACTAGTGGATACGGGTAGTGATCTCACGTTCATTCGATCAGACGAGTATGCGAGGTTAGGGTCACCACCCCTAGGTAAATGCACGCTTAAGTTCGACGGTGTTGGTTCCGCTGGCAATGAGACCTGGGGTGAATTCACCAAGGCAATGACGGTTGATGGGTGTAAACTGCCAATCACTTTGCACGTTGTTTCAAACAAAATATTGACGAAGCACGGCCTGTTGTTAGGCACTGATTTTCTGGATCAGGTAGAGTTACGGGTTAAACGAGGCGAAGTGACTTTCTTGCGGCTTGACGAACAGACTAACAAAGACGTGCCGGATGTGTTTAGAGTTAACGTGGTAGAACAGACCGACGAAACAGACCTAACACACGTACGGGAACCGCATTATCGTGAAGCGATTCGCGATATCGTTAGGGGGTATAGGCCGGAGAAAAAGCGGGACGTTGGGATAACGGCAAAAATCGTTTTAAAGAGTGACAAACCTGTGGTTCGAAGGCCGCGAAGATTGGCGCCTTCGGAGAAAAAAGAGGTGGACGAGTTGATGGAATTATGGACAAATGAAGGTACAATAAAACCGTCAAACTCAGAATATGCAAGTCCCATAGTTGTAGTTAGAAAGAAAGATGGTTCTATCAGAGTCTGTGTTGATTTTCGCGAGCTTAATGAACTTATTGAGTGTCCACATTTCCCATTGCCTTTAATTGATGATATTTTAGATGCATTGCAAGGTACTCAGTTTTTCACAACGTTGGATTTAAAGAATGGTTTTTTTCACGTGTGTTTAGACAAAGACAGCCGAAAATATACATCTTTCGTTACGCCATCGGGGCAATATGAATTTTTGAAGTTGCCGTTTGGTTTAAAGATTTCACCCATTGTGTTTCAGAAGTATATTTCGATGATCTTTAAGGAACTAGTAGGTAAAGGTATTGTTATCGTGTATATGGATGACATTATTATTCTTGCAAAGAATTTAGAGGAGGCGTGGGAACGTTTGCAAATGGTCATAGAGTTAGCTGAGCAGTATGGGCTAATTATAAACTGGGGAAAATGTCGTTTTCTGCAGCAGGAAATTGAATATTTGGGGTATATAGTCTCAAAAAATACCATAAGGCCGTCTACACATAAAACTAGGGCAGTAGCAAACTTTCCCAAGCCAACATCTGTTAAAAAGGTTCAGAGTTTTTTGGGACTTACGGGGTACATTCGAAAATTTATTAGGGGATACGCGAAGATTGCTAAGCCTTTGACGGATTTGTTGAAAAAGGAGGTAAAATTTCAGTTCGGCGATCGAGAAGTAGAGGCCTTTGAAATCTTGAAAACAGCGCTTGTCAACGAACCAGTGTTAAAGTTGTATAGAATGGGCGCGGAGACTGAGTTGCATACAGACGCGTCCGCAGAGGGTTACGGAGCAATTTTAATGCAACTAGATCTGGACGATGGAAAATTCCATCCGGTCTACTTTGCCAGCAGAAAAACAACTCCCGCCGAGGCAAAGTACACCAGTTACGAACTGGAAGTACTAGCAATTGTAAAAGCGTTGAACAAGTTTAGAATATATCTGTTAGGTATGCCGTTTACTATCGTCACGGATTGCCAAGCGTTTGCTATGACAATGAAAAAGAAAGATTTGTGTGCGCGTATAGCCAGATGGGCCTTGTTACTAGACGAGTTTAAGTATCAGGTGTGTCATAGGCCAGGTAAAAGCATGCAGCATGTGGATGCTCTGAGTAGAAACCCCCTGCCGAGCACTATGTATGTAACGGAAAGTGAAGACGGGCTGATTGCACGGTTGAGAAGTGCACAGAACAAGGACGTTGAAGTCCGTAGGATTTTAGACGCCGCAACGTGCAATCAGGTCGATGGGTATGTAATAAGGAACAATATTTTGTATAAAGAGTGTAAGGATGATGTGTTAATAGTAGTACCGAAGGCTATGCAGGTTCAGGTAGTCAGGCAGGCGCACGAGCGTGGGCATTTTGGGGTCACCAAAACAGAAGCTATAGTCAAGAAGGACTTTTGGTTTAAGGGGCTACGTAAAAAGGTCGAGCATGTGGTATCTAACTGTCTCGATTGTATCCTAGCCGAACGAAAATTGGGCAAGCAAGAGGGATATCTAAATCCGTTAGACAAAGGTGACACACCGTTAGACACTTACCATATTGACCATGCGGGCCCTATGACAGCTACAAAGAAAAGATACGCACACATCTTTGTAGTAGTGGATGCGTTCACGAAGTTTACGTGGCTTTATCCTACTAGATCTACTGATACCGCGGATGTTATCGATCGACTGAAGAAGCAAGCGGCTGTTTTTGGGAACCCACGACGAATTATCTCTGATCGGGGAACAGCGTTCACATCCAACGCGTTCCAAGAGTATTGCGAAGAAGAAAATATAAAGCATTTATTAGTCACGACGGGGGCGCCGAGGGGGAACGGGCAGGTAGAGAGGGTAAACAGGACACTCATACCTTTACTAAGTAAACTGACTGCCCCTAAACCCGATGATTGGTATAAACATGTCGACCAAGTACAGAAATACCTGAATTTTACATTAAACAGGAGCACGGGAAAAACTCCTTTCCAGCTACTTGTCGGGGTCGAGATGCAAACTAAAGAAGACCCACAGATCCGAAAATTGGTTGAAGAAGAATGGGTGGTGGAATTCGAAGAGCAACGTCGTGAACTGCGCGAGGACGCGAAAAAGAAAATTGCTGCTACTCAAGAGGAAAATCGGAGGCACTACAACAAAAGAAGAAAAGGTGCGAAACAGTACCTAAGTGGAGAGTTGGTGGCCATAAAGAGAACGCAGTTTGGCCCAGGATTAAAACTGGGAGGAAGATTTTTGGGTCCGTACCGGATAGTGCGAGCAATGCGGAATGATCGCTACATTGTGGAGAAGGTAGGAGAGCATGAGGGGCCAAAACGGTCATCAACTACTGCTGATTTTATGAAACCTTGGGTCATAAACGCCGAAAGTGACGCATCTGATGACAGAGAGATAGAAGGCAACATCTGAGGGCAGATGTTATTGCAGGATGACAGAGTGTAGTATCGTGAGTGAGAGGCCTGGGAGTTGGCGGGTGAACCGCGTGGAATGTCGCGAGATCCGAGGCGATTGTTTTTGATCGCGTAGTTTTGGAAAGAGGAGACCTACGTGATCTTGGCCACGAGCGGTTGCCAAGGGACGGGAGAAAAGGAATCAACAAACGGAGTTTGCGAGTGGCGTTGCCGAGAGAGTGTTGATTGCATTTGGTGAAAGTCGAGTCGTTATCTAATTATTTAGTTGTGCTGTTTTCTGTACGTTTGGTGTGAATAGTTCAGGTTGAACAACAATCGTCTTTTTCTGTCCGATTAACATCTGTATCATCCATTCCTTGTAAATATATTATATCACGATATTACATATATATACTATTTATTTATTTTTTTATATATATAATTTGCGTTTGGATCTGTTCCTTTGTACGAATACTGTATCCCTGTATATAATATAATATGTATAATATGTTATAATTATGTTAGTTGTTATTTATTATATATAGTTTCCTTAACTCTCTCCCCCTTTTTCTTGTTTTTTTTTTTTTTTTTTTTTATTAATACCTAACATTGCTATTATGATGCTGTATTGTATTGCATTGGCTGTTATTTGTATGTGCGCGCGACGAATTTTTCAACATGGTCGCTCGCGTGTCTCTTTGGTATGGCGTTGGTTTAATGTCAACAGTAACGTGTTGTTGAAATAACTAATTAATTGTTAATCACTATAATTTTATTTAGAAGTGTTTTGTAATATTGTTTTGTGTTTCATGATATTGTGTGTGTCAATACCGTGTGCTACTTTAATGCGATAGCGTGGATTGTATTGTTACCGAATTTCAATAATCATTGTTTCGATTATACGTGACTTGCATTTATGTAAGTCTCGTTTAATTTAGTTAATGTTTTGTGTATTGTGTTACCAGTTATTTCGTGTAGCATAACTTTATTCCTTTGCACCGAGTTCAGTCATGTCTTGTCGTTAATATTTAGTTAGTCTATCTTGATTAATATATATATTTAACAAATATTTAAGAAACAATGGCGAGTGTAGTGGAATCGTTGGACGAAGAAATGGTTTTGACATTGTCGGAAAAGCTTAAAGCATGGGATGCGAACTTTCCCGATATGAGTGCAAAACTCGCCGAATTACAAAGCGGCTTATTCGAACTTAAAACAAAACAAGAACCTAAAACACCCGTATCGCCGCCGACAACGCAACAAGAGACGGTCCAGCCGAGTGGACATACCCAGCCAATTAAGCTAAAAGATGCGATCGAATCGGTGCCAGTGTTTGACGGATATCGACCATCGGTATTCCACTTTTTAAGAGCTTGTGAGCGCGCGCGAAATATGATTCCCAGATATCAAGAACCTCAATTGGTAAAATTGTTAGTAAATAAGCTCCGTGGACACGCGCTCCTCGCCATCGAAGACACAGAATTAATGAGTCTAAACGATTTCGGAAACAAATTAAAGGATCTATTCGGCCCAAAGAAATTTCTTAACGAATATAAAGGGGAATTAGGAACGATATTTCAACGACCCGGGGAAGACATATTACATTATATGGATCGCGTTAGAAATCTTAGATTGGCAATAATGGACGGAGAAAGAGGCGACTACGGCATCATATCCCCCGATATCCAAGATACTATAGATTGGGAAACGAAAGAAGCTTTCGTTAAAGGACTTCCGAACGAGGTATATGTGCGAGTAAAAATAGCAGGGTACCATACTTTAGAAGATGCGTATCGTCAAGCCGTCAAAGCAACACACGAATTGAAACAAATAACCGATAGAACGCGACCCCAACGACCGACACCCTCGAACTATTACAGACGCGACAACGCACATCCTTCGAACACTAACAACAATATCAGGAACAACCGCCAAGATCGAAGATCGCTACCTCCATCGCAGAATTTTTTGAATTCTACAAGACAAAATATCACGTGTAACTATTGCAAAAAACCCGGGCATCTAGTGAAAGACTGTTACAAATTTAAAGCCCGAGTAGATGCCGGATTAATCGTACCCTATGCTTCGAGACCATCGGGAAACCAAACACGTCCTTCGGGAGAATGGGGCGAGCCACGAAGGAACGATACGCCGAATCGCCCAAGAGTACAGGCGGCAACCAGGCGACCGGCGCCGGCGGCAACAAACACAACAAGGACAGCCACCCCCGCGAGATCGACTCCACCACCCATAACGAGAGACAGAGCGAACGCAATGCCGACCATAAGATCGAACGAACAACCACTAAATATTGTGGGGGAGTCATCCCACAACCAAACGAGGTCACAGACAGAGAATCCAGAATCTCAAGGCAAAAGGAAAAGAGTGAAGCACAAGCAACCGGCGAAGGAAAATCATCAGGAGTTGAATTCAGATTCGGAAGGCGACCTCTCCGAATTATTTCAATAAAATTTAACGATTCCCCAACGACCCCAACTGCACGAATAGTTTCCCCAGATCTAAAGACTAAGACGAGTTTATTATTAGACTCTGGATCGGAAATCAACATTATCAAGAAACCTGCTATACTCGATTCAGCCATCATCGACGAAAAGGAATCAATCGAAGTGCGAGGAATTACGGCAACGAGCCTGGTCTTCTTAGGGCAGACGGTAATACAGGTTGCGGGCCATCCGGTTGTTTTTCATGTAGTCGATGATTCATTGCTAATCGATCAAGACGGAATCCTAGGATCCGAATTTTTTGCAGGTTGTAAGGCTCGTTTAGATTATGAGGGAAAACATATCAGATGGGGAAATATTTATATTCCCTTCGATACTAAAGAAAAAATAATTATACCGAAGCGAAGTTCAATAACGTGTTCGATTAATATCGCTAATCCAGAGATAAAAGAGGGATTTATTCCAAGAATCGAGCCGAACAAGGGAATCTATGTTGGTAATGCAGTTGTGAGGAATCATAAAGGAAAAGGTTACATAAGAGTAATAAATACTACTTCGAGAGATTACGTATTTACAACACCAACGATGGTAATTAAAGAATTTGAAAATCCCCCCCCCCCCGCCCCCCGCTTCCTAGGACAGCGTGCAATACAGTTCTAAGATCGGAGGAAAGTAGATACGATAAAATAAATGAGTTACTACGACTCGAACATTTGAACGAAGAAGAAAAGGAAAATGCTAGAAAATTGATTCGTAATAATCAAGATAGGTTTCATATTCCAGGAGATACATTGGAAGCAACCGAAGTTCTGGAACATAGGATAATTACAACGGATAATATACCCATCAATACTAAACAGTATCGATATCCACCAATACATCGAGAAGAAATAAATCGACAGGTCCAAGAACTACTAGATACGGACGTAGTGGAACCATCAATATCTCCATATAACTCCCCGTTATGGATTGTGCCCAAAAACCCGATTCGCAAGGAAATAAGCGCTGGAGATTAGTCATCGATTATAGAAAATTGAACGATAAAACGATTGGCGATGCCTTCCCACTACCCAACATTACAGAAATATTGGATCAATTAGGAAGTGCAAAATATTTTTCCACGTTTGACTTGGCATCGGGCTTTCACCAGATCTGTATGTCACAGGAAGATGCCCACAAAACTGCATTTTCGACACCATACGGGCATTTTCAATTCAAAAGAATGCCCTTTGGATTAAAAGATGCCCCAGCAACATTTCAACGTTTGATGAATTCAATATTATCTGGTCTGCAAGGAATAGAACTATTCGTCTATCTGGATGACATAGCGATTTATTCCACGTCTCTCCAAGAACACGAAATTAAATTTAATAAATTAATGGAAAGACTGAGGAAAGCTAAATTACGATTACAACCTGATAAGTGCGAATTTTTACGACACGAGGTGAATTATTTAGGACATATAATTAGTGAGGATGGCGTGAAACCCGACCCAAAGAAAGTCGAAGCCGTATCAAAATTTCCACGACCAAAGAGGGCGAAAAATATCAAACAATTTCTGGGACTAGCAGGATATTACAGAAGATTTATACCCCGATTTCCCCAAGGTCGCGAAACCATTGACACAACTATTAAAGAAAGACACTCCCTTTAAATGGACAGAAAATCAAGAAAACGCATTCAATAATTTAAAGACAGCGTTAGTGACGAAACCCATCCTGCAATATCCAGACTTTTCTAAACCCTTTAACCTTACTACAGACGCATCAGGATATGCAATAAGCGGTGTACTGAGTCAAGGGCCAATCGGAAAGGATTTGCCGATTGCGTATGCCTCAAGGCTATTAAATCCCGCCGAACAAAACTACTCTACCATAGAAAAGGAGTGTCTGGCAATTGTTTACAGCGCAATGCACTTCCGACCGTATCTTTACGGAAGAAAGTTTACCATCGTAACCGATCATAAACCTTTAGTGTGGATGCATTCTATCAAAGATCCTACTTCAAGAATTTGGAAATGGAAATTAAAGTTATCGGACTTCGAATTTGATATTGTATACAAAGAAGGCAGGGCGAACGCAAACGCAGACGCATTATCTAGGAACCCTCCGGAAGTTTGTTTACCAATCAGAAAGAGAGAGGAAGTCTCACCGATTCGCTATCCTGTCTCAAAAAGATTCGAAATAGATACGTCAACCGAAGACTCTCCCATATTCGAAGCTAAACCACACGTCTTGCCTCAATCCAGTGATTCTAAAAATCAAGGAAAGGGTTTTAACCGAAAACATTTTACAATAGAAGAAACCCCCATAAAATATTTAGACCAAGCATTAGCAGAAATCGATGTAAGTACAGATAGAGAAATAACCAATCGAGAAAAAGAAGGCACGGATACAACAAGCGAAAAAGAGACCTCCACTGTAATTCCAGAACTAATTCAACAACGAGAAAAGGACACGAGACCTACGATAATTGCGGAACTAAGAATTTCAGAAACCCGAGACTCAATTGCGAGAGTAAATGACCATAAAGTAGTATTTATAGATATACATGGCAATCCGATAGATAAAGGAGCCTTAGAAATGAAGGAAACGGGAAAATTACCTCGTTATGAAGATTTAATGTTAGAAAAAGCAAGATTGAATTACGATTCTGGAAAATACATTGTATTCCTACCGATAAAGGAAAATAGAAATATTCCAATAACACCAGAAAATTTATTAAACTCGCTAAGATCTCTATTAGACGCAATAAATGAAAAACAGTTAACTTCGTTCAGCATTAGCAAAGGAAACTTGGAGGAAATACCCTGGCGATATACAATCAGAAAATTAAAGGAAATATTTATGGAAAAAACCTTAACCATCACCATTTGCACTGGGGAAGTAATTACCCCATCTGTGGAAGCGCGGAACAACATAATACGAGAAAAACATGAATCAAGCGTAGCAGGACACAAAGGAATAACAAAAACTTATCAAAGAATACGACAACATTACTATTGGGAAAATATGAAAAAGGAAATTCAAGATTACGTAATAACATGTAAGGAATGCCAATTGAAGAAACTCACAAGAATAAAAGCAAAGCAACCAATGGTACTTACAGACACACCAGGTAAAGCGTTCGATAAGGTTAGTATGGATATTATAGGTCCATTACCAAAAACCCAAAAGGGAAACGAATATATATCAACTATCCAAGACTTATTAACAAAATACTCAATTGGGATTCCACTAGGAGGAATCTCTTCAGCGGAGATAGCGGACGTTTTTGTAAAGCGATTTATTTGTCGTTTCGGGTCACCGAGAGCTATTCTCACTGATCAAGGAACGAACTTTACATCCTCACTAATGAAGAAAGTAGCAAAGAGATTCCGCATCAAACAATATACCACGACGGCATATCATCCACAAAGTAACGGTTCAATCGAAAGATCTCACCACGTGCTGATAGAATATCTCAAATTATACATTGAAAATTCCAAAAATTGGGACGAATGGGTAGAATTAGCTATGTTTTCCTATAATACCTCTGTACACGAAGGAACGAAATTCTCCCCGCACGAATTAGTTTTTGGACATCTAGCCAGAGAACCTACTGGTGAAGTAATAATCGAAGAGAACATGGAACCAACTTACGCAGAATATCTCGAAGATCTGTTCGATAAAATTAACACCGTACAACGAATGGCAAGAGAAAATTTGATAAAATCCAAACTAAGATCAAAAGAATATTACGACCGACGAATCAACCCCCAAGATTTAAAAGTAGGAGATTCGATATATTTACTAAAAGAACCCAGTAAAGGAAAATTCTCCGATCAATATACTGGACCATACAAAGTGCTAGAAATCTTGCAGAACCAAAACGTCAAGATCGAAGTAAAAGGGATTCCGCGAACGGTGCATTTAAACAAGTTAAAACTAGCGCATAATCGAAATAAGCAATGAATAAAGCGATTTCAGTGGGCAACGTAGTGCGGTAGTATATGTTATAGTGCTGTTCGTCGAATAATACAGATATCGAACACCTAAAAGGAAAAAGGAAAATTATTATACGTGTGTCAATTATTGCTTAAATATAAAACGTGTTAACTCAATGAACAATTAACTAGTGAAAGTGAAAGTTACCTTGTGAACAAGTGATCAACATACAAGAAAGTGTACGTGCAAGTATAGGTTATGGATCGTTGTTCGTGGAACACAATGTATGACAGCTACCTAAAATAAGTGAATAAATTAGTTTCAGTTGTCTCGGTGCAAAATACAAGGTTACTAAATGTTATAATTATATTATGGATAAATCAAAAGGAGGTGTAACACTGTTTGTCGAATAATACAGATAGCGAAAACCTAAAAAGAAAAAGGGAAAATTATTATGTGTACTCCAATTATTGTTTGAATATACAACATGTCGATTCAATAAATAATTAAAAGAGGGGAAGTGAAAGTTACCTTGTAAACAAGTAATCATCATACAAGAAGGTCTACATGCAAAATAGGTTATGGCTCCCTGCTTGCGGAACACCATGTACCAGCTGAAAATAAACGAACGAATTAACTTCAATTGCCTTAATGCAAAGAGCAGCATCGCTAAATGTTATAACGGTGCTGTGGAGGCGTGGCACTGTTCGTCGAATGACACAGATAGCGGAAACTTGGAAAAAGAAAAGAAGTTTATTACGAGTGTTCCAATTACTGTTTGAATGTAAAACGTGTTAGTTCAACGAATAACGAAAACAGTGAAAGTGCAACTTACCTCGTGAACAATCAATCACCATACAAGGAAGTGTACATGCATGGATTTCGCAGATTAACAAGAAGAAATAAAATAGCTGATAAATATAGAAAGTGGTTAGAAAATAATTAAGATAGATTAATTGAGAGTTAGTAATAAATATAACCGGAGTAAAAGGATATTTTATTATGTATTAATCTACGTAGTATTGTTATATTATTATATCTAACATGTAGAAATGGATTTTGTACGCATATATGTATATAATTCCAATCCAAGTAGTATTCATAATATTTATTTTCACTGATAACAAGTACGTAAAACCTAAAATAAAACAAAGGTATTAACAATAAAAAAAACAAAAAAAAAGAAAAAGGGGAAGAAGAAAAAAAAAGAAGAAAAAAAGGAAAGAAAAAAATATAATATATATAAATATAAAATTTTCTTTTTCTATAAAAGGTTATTCCTATTTCTGATAAACTCGAGAAATGAAAACATTATACCATGATACACTGACGCAAAGATACACCACACAGAAGAAACTAATAGAGAACGCTTTAAGCTTGGCAAACTTATCGCCCGACGAATTTGCATACACCATAACCAAAACCCAGGACACATGGCTTTGATTGTTATTTAATAAGGTTTTGGGTTTATAAAATAACGATTCACTTAGATTCGTTTTCTCCAATATATTTCAGTCTTATAACACGTCTTACCACACAGGAATCTCCAAGTCAATAGAACAACGTGGTCGACTTCTAAGACAAAAGAGCGTCGTTAGAAGTCGTACCAACTTAGCTTGTAGTAAGCAGCGATCGTACCAACTTAACATTTCTCAACACTCCCCTTTGATCGCTAGTTTCTACAAGCCCCATAGCTTTGGTAAATTGCTGAGTCTTAATCCTATTTAGGCCTTTGGTGAGAATGTCAGCCACATTCTCAGGACTAGGTACATAAGTATAATCTAGTATCCCCCTCGATACGCAGTTCTTAACGTAAAAGTAACGCACTTGGACGTGCTTAGAACTCTCAGCAACTATCTCGTCCTTTGACCATGAAATAGCTCCGATATTATCGCAGAATATCTTGCAGGGGCGAGGGCAATATGACAGTTGACCCAATTCCTTTAACAGTAAAGAAATCCACACTGTTTCCCTTGCTGCTTCCTGCATTGCCACAAATTCCGCTTCGCACGTCGATTGAGCTATAATCGGTTGTTTTTTGGATAGCCAGGATATCGCACCACCAGCGAGTATGAACACATACCCGCTCCTGGATTTCCTGTCTACCGTACAACCCGCAAAATCCGAGTCGCAAAACACCTTCAGAGGTTGCCCGGTCCTTTGGTATACTAACTTCAAGTCTTTGGTCTTTAGTAAATATCTGAATACCCGCTTCACTGCTTTCCAATCGGATACAGTCGGATTCGCGCATCTTTGGCTTAGTTTCCCTATTGCACACGCAACATCAGGACGACTTACAGTAGCTACATACATTATGTGCCCCACAGCTTGTTCATATAATTTACTGTCGAAAGGCTCATCACGTTCAATATCAAAACCAGCCTCACATTCTCTAGCTAGCGGTGTCGACACTCCCACCACCCCAACCTCACGAGTAATGTCAAACAGATCCAGCATTTGACCTATCTGTACAGATTGATCGAATACTACAGTGGTGCTGTTTGGCTTACTCAGGTGGATGGACAGAAATTGAGTGTCTACACCTAGCATTCTAACATCTAATTTGTCCTTAATCCTAGTTTTGAATATCTCAATCCACTCATTCGTCCCAAACACAAGGATGTCGTCCACATACACAGCTACAATAAATTTTTTAGACGCATCCACATACACGCATGGACCACTCACGCATGGGTTCAGACTCATACCTCTTAAAATGCTATTGATGTGTCTAAACCACATTCTTCCAGCTTGCTTCAGTCCATACAGGCTCTTTTTGAGCTTACACACAAATTTAGTTCTGTCTTTACCTGGAACTCTAAAGAGTTCTGGTTGCTCCATGTATATATCCTCATCCAGAGGGTTGTTGAGATACGCACATTCGGCGACTGGCTGTCGCCTCGAGCCCAAGCTCATTATCACAACTCTCGAACAATTACAATCGGATTGAATAACTACAATTGTTCAATTACAGACTCCGGTGTTCTTTCATCTCCGACATATATATATTTTTTACATTTGTAGTTGCGCACAGATTTTATTAAAGAAAAGTGTTAACAATGTGTTTTCATGATTTATTTCTCGCGACTGACTTCCATTAATCCCTAATATTCCTGTCGCCATACGCGTGTAAATCTAACATGGCTGCTCATAAATGTCATCAGTAAAGTTATAGTGAAGGGTCTTTAGTTCTGCTTGATATCGAAGTAATTTTCCGTCTGCCGTTCGTTTTTCCTTATTCTACCGCAATTAGAACATTTATTTATTAATATTGTTTTAAAGTGACAAAAGTATTGTTCGTGTGAATATACGTATATATATATATATATATATATATATATATATTTATGTTGTGTGTCATTTTAATATGGCTAATGTTTTGTAATTCTTCGATTGCGTTATTTATTGTTTTGAGTAGTTTATTTTATAGAGTATTCGATAATATAAAACATACGCGCCCACATATATATATATATATATATATATATATATATATATATATATATATATATATATATATATATACGTATTCATATGCATATTTCTCCTGGCAGTGTAGTATTCATACGAAATGAAATGTCAATTATTTATTTATCCTTTACCGGAATGTAGGCTAGTTTTAAGTATGTATCTTAGATTATCGATTTGAATCAATAATGTAGAATGCGCATACATTAATAGTAGTTTAGTTTAGAATATAATTTATATATTTATATATAGACATGCATGTTCCGTAATATAGTTCTTATTTTATAATTCTTTACCGGAATGTAGGCTAGTTTAGGTATGTATCTTAGATTATCGGTTTGATAGAATTCGCACACATATATATATTTCTGACAATGTAACCTTCATTTCTTTAATAATACAATATTGTATGTTTTATGTATTCGTTAAACTATTAGTTTTTGACTTCATGTATACTTATATTTCATAAATTGATAATATTGTATTTATTGCATAGTATTGGAAGCACTGTCTCTAATATTTACTAGGTTATTACATGTTCGGCATATATGTTTATACTTATATGTAACTCTCCAAATTGATTGATTGAAATATATTTATATATATATATATATTCCTGGCGTTTCAATTATTTTCCCCTTTTGTAGTTATTCTTATTTCCTGGTTTATTTAGAATTGTGTGTATATGTATTTTGTTTATTGGTTGGATCCGTTAATCGCCCTCGTTTTGTTAATCCTTCCTTTCGTTTCGTAGTGCCGTGTGTTCCTTTGTGCATTCAAATCCTTATTCGCGTGTTTTGTATAGAATGGTTTTCTTGTTCTTGTTACGGCGCGTGCGGAGCGCGGGACGTGACATCCCCGCCCTTGGAGTTCAAATTTCCAAAGGAAATTTGACTGATGGTATCTCTGAGTTCGCTCAAGGCGGACGTAGATGTCGTTGGTAGTTGAGTGACTACCGGTGTTATCGATATCCCTTGAGGTTGTGCTGTTTGATCATCGATATTTCGTCTTCTTTTGAGGTATAGTAGCGGGTGGGTGACTGAGCCGCATATTGCTCCTAATAGGGCGATTCCGCATTCGTAAGTTTCACGTAACTGGTATCCGTGTGCGGCTATATATATTATTGTCTTGATTAGTTTAAATATTGCGAGTATTCCAAATATTGCTGCACTGACAGTTCCAAATTCCATAAAACCAGTCCATAAGCTTGATACGGTATTTTTCGCTATTGTCGTTAATGTGTTTTGTCCATCATTCCCAGGATGTTTACTGTTCCAGGGACGATTGTTTTCAAGACGTTCAAGACTGCAGATTTTCTGCCGGGAACATGACGTGGTCCCGTAGTGCATCGAGGTCTTTTGGGTATACATTCCGCTCGTGGCCAACGACGATGGTGCTGAATATCGCCACGTTTGGCGCACGTCCGGGCGGAGTTCCTGTGGTGCGATTCCTTTGCCAAACGGGTAGTTCCGAGTAGCATTTTGTTGTATGTCGTACCTTTACTTGTACCGGAATGCATTTGACTATATGGACCGCTTCTCCTGCGATCAAAGCCATGTGTCCTGGGTTTTGGTTATGGTGTATGCAAATTCGTCGGGCGGTAAGTTTGCCAAGCTTAAAGCGTTCTCTATTAGTTTCTTCTGTGTGGTGTATCTTTGTGTCAGTGTATCATGGTATAATGTTTTCATTTCTCGAGTTTATCAGAAATAGGAATAACCTTTTATAGAAAAAGAAAATTTTATATTTATATATATTTGTTAAGGAAATTCGAGGATATGGGAATACAAATTATTGCCTACATTTCCCACACAACAGTTATACATCTATATTACTCTCTGAAGAACGTCTTGCACGCACGCTGGTCGCCAACCGACTATCCTAGATTCTTCTAACATCTGGCAACAGCCTTTTGTCTCCACTAAGACCTTGACGCCCTCTGGCCCTTACACACACACTCTCATGTACAATGTAAATGTATCACTTCCCTAACAATGTTATATTTTTCTTCTTTCCTTTTTTCTTCTTCCCCTTTTTCTTTTTTTTTTGTTTTTTTTTATTGTTAAAACCTTTGTTTTATTTTAAGTTTTACGTACTTGTTATCAGTGAAAATAAATATTATGAATACTACTTGGATTGTAATTATATACATATATGCGTACGTATTGGTAAGTAGTATAAATGAGATTTGTTTTATTGTTATAAATATATAAGTATATATCATCAATAGGAATAAATATCACAAATGTACCTTGTTTTCGAGTATATATACATATATGCGCGTGCAATGGTAAATATGACGGCTTATTTTTATGAGTCACTTGCATTATCAATGGAAGTGAATGTTATAAATATCGCCTACTTTACAACATGCGTGTATATATATATAGTGATGAACATAAGTGAAAATTATATGCATAGTTATAAATGTTGTTTGTTTACAGGTGGATAGCATCAGTGTTTGGTTTCGTGAGTGGCGTACAAATACTTTACAGTTCCACTGTGTGGATTGCTATTCATGTTCTTCCATCCGTCGTTCAGAAAATGGTTGATGAGTTCGCCATCAGTTCTGTACACACATATAAAAATAGTTAATGTATATATGTAGTATCGTGAGTGAGAGGCCTGGGAGTTGGCGGGTGAACCGCGTGGAATGTCGCGAGAGCCGAGGCGTTTGTTTTTGATCGCGTAGTTTTGGAAAGAGGAGACCTACGTGATCTTGGCCACGAGCGGTTGCCAAGGGACGGGAGAAAAGGAATCAACAAACGGAGTTTGCGAGTGGCGTTGCCGAGAGAGTGTTGATTGCATTTTGTGAAAGTCGAGTCGTTATCTGATTATTTAGTTGTGCTGTTTTCTGTACGTTTGGTGTGAATAGTTCAGGTTGAACAACAATCGTCTTTTTCTGTCCGATTAACATCTGTATCACCCATTCCTTGTAAATATATTATATCACGATATTACATTTTTGGGGGCTCGTCCGGGATTGGACAAGACAGAAAACGAAACGGTTTAACAGAGCTATTCGAGCTAGTTGTGAATTTACCGGTACGCGGTGCGATAAAAGACGATATCGTTGACTGTTTAAGTTTGTGTAGTGTGAAAAATGGCAAACGTTGGGGACGAACGATTGTCGGGTGAAGAGGGTTCGACGCTGGAGGAGCTGAGGAGTAAGCTCGCACGAATGAACCTCCCTATATCTGGTGCGAGGTCAGTGCTGATTGCAAGGCTGAATCGGGCGTGTAGGGCTGGACAATCGTATCCTAAGGGATCGACGGGCGGTGAAGAGCTAACCGGTCAACGAGATTTAGGAAATGTACAGAGAGCTGAGCGTGATTGTAACGAAGATGAAAATTTTGAGAAAATGAATACGAAGGAGTTGAAGGAGCGCCTCGCTAGTTTGGGTTTAAAAACGACGGGAAGAAAAGTAGAATTACGCGCACGGCTACAAGCGGCCATGGATGGTAATGACATATCGTCGGAAGAAGAAAGCGACGACGAAAGTGAGTATGAAGATGACAAAAAAGACGCAAGAGGATACAAGAGAGGTACGCGAAGGGTGTATCAGGACCGTGATGAATATTGTCGAAGGGCATGTGTTGGTTCGACACTGAGTTTTAGAGACGTCGAAGATGCATTAGAGTCGTTTAGTGGCAACAAAGGTGAAAATGTCGAACGATGGTTCGAGTCGTTCGAGGAAGTCGCTGATACGTGCATGTGGTCGGATGGGCAGAAGGCAGTCTACGCGAGGAAGCTGCTGAAGGGATCAGCGAAAATATTTGCGAGCTTCGAGTGTCATGCCAGGACTTGGCATGAGTTGAAGAGGGGGCTAGTGAAAGAATTTTCGAGGAAAGTCAACAGTAGGCAAGTACATCAGAAACTTGAAGAAACAAAAAAGGAGAGTGATGAAGCATGTTTGGCTTACATGTACCGCATGCTCGAAATAGCCAACCATGTGGACATAGAGGAGGAAGCAAAGGTGGAATACATCGTGGATGGAATAATAGACGACGAGAACAATAAGGCTATATTGTACGGCGCTACATCAATCAAAGAGTTGAGGAAGAGGTTAGTGATGTACGAAGAGCAGAAGAGTCGCAGAATAAAGTCGATTGTGAAGCCGGCTAAAACCCAGAAGAACGGGAAGCCCAGTCAATCTGTAGATGCAATGAAGAAAAGAAGATGCTTCATTTGCGGTAGTGAGGATCATCTAAGTGTTAAGTGTCCGGAGAGGGGAGAAGGTGTTAGGTGTTCCGAGTGCAGCGGATTTGGACATATTGCAGCGAGGTGTACGGCACGACCGAAAGAGACTTGCGTAGTGTCAAGATCCGAAAAGGGGAAGTATGTGAAGGAAGTGGCGATAGATGATTGTAGGTTTGTGGCACTAGTGGATACGGGTAGTGATCTCACGTTCATTCGATCAGACGAGTATGCGAGGTTAGGGTCACCACCCCTAGGTAAATGCACGCTTAAGTTCGACGGTGTTGGTTCCGCTGGCAATGAGACCTGGGGTGAATTCACCAAGGTAATGACGGTTGATGGGTGTAAACTGCCAATCACTTTGCACGTTGTTTCAAACAAAATATTGACGAAGCACGGCCTGTTGTTAGGCACTGATTTTCTGGATCAGGTAGAGTTACGGGTTAAACGAGGCGAAGTGACTTTCTTGCGGCTTGACGAACAGACTAACAAAGACGTGCCGGATGTGTTTAGAGTTAACGTGGTAGAACAGACCGACGAAACAGACCTAACACACGTACGGGAACCGCATTATCGTGAAGCGATTCGCGATATCGTTAGGGGGTATAGGCCGGAGAAAAAGCGGGACGTTGGGATAACGGCAAAAATCGTTTTAAAGAGTGACAAACCTGTGGTTCGAAGGCCGCGAAGATTGGCGCCTTCGGAGAAAAAAGAGGTGGACGAGTTGATGGAATTATGGACAAATGAAGGTACAATAAAACCGTCAAACTCAGAATATGCAAGTCCCATAGTTGTAGTTAGAAAGAAAGATGGTTCTATCAGAGTCTGTGTTGATTTTCGCGAGCTTAATGAACTTATTGAGTGTCCACATTTCCCATTGCCTTCAATTGATGATATTTTAGATGCATTGCAAGGTACTCAGTTTTTCACAACGTTGGATTTAAAGAATGGTTTTTTTCACGTGTGTTTAGACAAAGACAGCCGAAAATATACATCTTTCGTTACGCCATCGGGGCAATATGAATTTTTGAAGTTGCCGTTTGGTTTAAAGATTTCACCCATTGTGTTTCAGAAGTATATTTCGATGATCTTTAAGGAACTAGTAGGTAAAGGTATTGTTATCGTGTATATGGATGACATTATTATTCTTGCAAAGAATTTAGAGGAGGCGTGGGAACGTTTGCAAATGGTCATAGAGTTAGCTGAGCAGTATGGGCTAATTATAAACTGGGGAAAATGTCGTTTTCTGCAGCAGGAAATTGAATATTTGGGGTATATAGTCTCAAAAAATACCATAAGGCCGTCTACACATAAAACTAGGGCAGTAGCAAACTTTCCCAAGCCAACATCTGTTAAAAAGGTTCAGAGTTTTTTGGGACTTACGGGGTACTTTCGAAAATTTATTAGGGGATACGCGAAGATTGCTAAGCCTTTGACGGATTTGTTGAAAAAGGAGGTAAAATTTCAGTTCGGCGATCGAGAAGTAGAGGCCTTTGAAATCTTGAAAACAGCGCTTGTCAACGAACCAGTGTTAAAGTTGTATAGAATGGGCGCGGAGACTGAGTTGCATACAGACGCGTCCGCAGAGGGTTACGGAGCAATTTTAATGCAACTAGATCTGGACGATGGAAAATTCCATCCGGTCTACTTTGCCAGCAGAAAAACAACTCCCGCCGAGGCAAAGTACACCAGTTACGAACTGGAAGTACTAGCAATTGTAAAAGCGTTGAACAAGTTTAGAATATATCTGTTAGGTATGCCGTTTACTATCGTCACGGATTGCCAAGCGTTTGCTATGACAATGAAAAAGAAAGATTTGTGTGCGCGTGTAGCCAGATGGGCCTTGTTACTAGACGAGTTTAAGTATCAGGTGTGTCATAGGCCAGGTAAAAGCATGCAGCATGTGGATGCTCTGAGTAGAAACCCCCTGCCGAGCACTATGTATGTAACGGAAAGTGAAGACGGGCTGATTGCACGGTTGAGAAGTGCACAGAACAAGGACGTCGAAGTCCGTAGGATTTTAGACGCCGCAACGTGCAATCAGGTCGATGGGTATGTAATAAGGAACAATATTTTGTATAAAGAGTGTAAGGATGATGTGTTAATAGTAGTACCGAAGGCTATGCAGGTTCAGGTAGTCAGGCAGGCGCACGAGCGTGGGCATTTTGGGGTCACCAAAACAGAAGCTATAGTCAAGAAGGACTTTTGGTTTAAGGGGCTACGTAAAAAGGTCGAGCATGTGGTATCTAACTGTCTCGATTGTATCCTAGCCGAACGAAAATTGGGCAAGCAAGAGGGATATCTAAATCCGTTAGACAAAGGTGACACACCGTTAGACACTTACCATATTGACCATGCGGGCCCTATGACAGCTACAAAGAAAAGATACGCACACATCTTTGTAGTAGTGGATGCGTTCACGAAGTTTACGTGGCTTTATCCTACTAGATCTACTGATACCGCGGATGTTATCGATCGACTGAAGAAGCAAGCGGCTGTTTTTGGGAACCCACGACGAATTATCTCTGATCGGGGAACAGCGTTCACATCCAACGCGTTCCAAGAGTATTGCGAAGAAGAAAATATAAAGCATTTATTAGTCACGACGGGGGCGCCGAGGGGGAACGGGCAGGTAGAGAGGGTAAACAGGACACTCATACCTTTACTAAGTAAACTGACTGCCCCTAAACCCGATGATTGGTATAAACATGTCGACCAAGTACAGAAATACCTGAATTTTACATTAAACAGGAGCACGGGAAAAACTCCTTTCCAGCTACTTGTCGGGGTCGAGATGCAAACTAAAGAAGACCCACAGATCCGAAAATTGGTTGAAGAAGAATGGGTGGTGGAATTCGAAGAGCAACGTCGTGAACTGCGCGAGGACGCGAAAAAGAAAATTGCTGCTACTCAAGAGGAAAATCGGAGGCACTACAACAAAAGAAGAAAAGGTGCGAAACAGTACCTAAGTGGAGAGTTGGTGGCCATAAAGAGAACGCAGTTTGGCCCAGGATTAAAACTGGGAGGAAGATTTTTGGGTCCGTACCGGATAGTGCGAGCAATGCGGAATGATCGCTACATTGTGGAGAAGGTAGGAGAGCATGAGGGGCCAAAACGGTCATCAACTACTGCTGATTTTATGAAACCTTGGGTCATAAACGCCGAAAGTGACGCATCTGATGACAGAGAGATAGAAGGCAACATCTGAGGGCAGATGTTATTGCAGGATGACAGAGTGTAGTATCGTGAGTGAGAGGCCTGGGAGTTGGCGGGTGAACCGCGTGGAATGTCGCGAGAGCCGAGGCGATTGTTTTTGATCGCGTAGTTTTGGAAAGAGGAGACCTACGTGATCTTGGCCACGAGCGGTTGCCAAGGGACGGGAGAAAAGGAATCAACAAACGGAGTTTGCGAGTGGCGTTGCCGAGAGAGTGTTGATTGCATTTTGTGAAAGTCGAGTCGTTATCTAATTATTTAGTTGTGCTGTTTTCTGTACGTTTGGTGTGAATAGTTCAGGTTGAACAACAATCGTCTTTTTCTGTCCGATTAACATCTGTATCATCCATTCCTTGTAAATATATTATATCACGATATTACATATATATACTATTTATTTATTTTTTTATATATATAATTTTCGTTTGGATCTGTTCCTTTGTACGAATACTGTATCCCTGTATATAATATAATATGTATAATATGTTATAATTATGTTAGTTGTTATTTATTATATATAGTTTCCTTAACTCTCTCCCCCTTTTTCTTGTTTTTTTTTTTTTTTTTTTATTAGTACCTAACATTGCTATTATGATGCTGTATTGTATTGCATTGGCTGTTATTTGTATGTGCGCGCGACGAATTTTTCAACATGGTCGCTCGCGTGTCTCTTTGGTATGGCGTTGGTTTAATGTCAACAGTAACGTGTTGTTGAAATAACTAATTAATTGTTAATCACTATAATTTTATTTAGAAGTGTTTTGTAATATTGTTTTGTGTTTCATGATATTGTGTGTGTCAATACCGTGTGCTACTTTAATGCGATAGCGTGGATTGTATTGTTACCGAATTTCAATAATCATTGTTTCGATTATACGTGACTTGCATTTATGTAAGTCTCGTTTAATTTAGTTAATGTTTTGTGTATTGTGTTACCAGTTATTTCGTGTAGCATAACTTTATTCCTTTGCACCGAGTTCAGTCATGTCTTGTCGTTAATATTTAGTTAGTCTATCTTGATTAATATATATATTTAACAAATATTTAAGAAACAATGGCGAGTGTAGTGGAATCGTTGGACGAAGAAATGGTTTTGACATTGTCGGAAAAGCTTAAAGCATGGGATGCGAACTTTCCCGATATGAGTGCAAAACTCGCCGAATTACAAAGCGGCTTATTCGAACTTAAAACAAAACAAGAACCTAAAACACCCGTATCGCCGCCGACAACGCAACAAGAGACGGTCCAGCCGAGTGGACATACCCAGCCAATTAAGCTAAAAGATGCGATCGAATCGGTGCCAGTGTTTGACGGATATCGACCATCGGTATTCCACTTTTTAAGAGCTTGTGAGCGCGCGCGAAATATGATTCCCAGATATCAAGAACCTCAATTGGTAAAATTGTTAGTAAATAAGCTCCGTGGACACGCGCTCCTCGCCATCGAAGACACAGAATTAATGAGTCTAAACGATTTCGGAAACAAATTAAAGGATCTATTCGGCCCAAAGAAATTTCTTAACGAATATAAAGGGGAATTAGGAACGATATTTCAACGACCCGGGGAAGACATATTACATTATATGGATCGCGTTAGAAATCTTAGATTGGCAATAATGGACGGAGAAAGAGGCGACTACGGCATCATATCCCCCGATATCCAAGATACTATAGATTGGGAAACGAAAGAAGCTTTCGTTAAAGGACTTCCGAACTAGGTATATGTGCGAGTAAAAATAGCAGGGTACCATACTTTAGAAGATGCGTATCGTCAAGCCGTCAAAGCAACACACGAATTGAAACAAATAACCGATAGAACGCGACCCCAACGACCGACACCCTCGAACTATTACAGACGCGACAACGCACATCCTTCGAACACTAACAACAATATCAGGAACAACCGCCAAGATCGAAGATCGCTACCTCCATCGCAGAATTTTTTGAATTCTACAAGACAAAATATCACGTGTAACTATTGCAAAAAACCCGGGCATCTAGTGAAAGACTGTTACAAATTTAAAGCCCGAGTAGATGCCGGATTAATCGTACCCTATGCTTCGAGACCATCGGGAAACCAAACACGTCCTTCGGGAGAATGGGGCGAGCCACGAAGGAACGATACGCCGAATCGCCCAAGAGTACAGGCGGCAACCAGGCGACCGGCGCCGACGGCAACAAACACAACAAGGACAGCCACCCCCGCGAGATCGACTCCACCACCCATAACGAGAGACAGAGCGAACGCAATGCCGACCATAAGATCGAACGAACAACCACTAAATATTGTGGGGGAGTCATCCCACAACCAAACGAGGTCACAGACAGAGAATCCAGAATCTCAAGGCAAAAGGAAAAGAGTGAAGCACAAGCAACCGGCGAAGGAAAATCATCAGGAGTTGAATTCAGATTCGGAAGGCGACCTCTCCGAATTATTTCAATAAAATTTAACGATTCCCCAACGACCCCAACTGCACGAATAGTTTCCCCAGATCTAAAGACTAAGACGAGTTTATTATTAGACTCTGGATCGGAAATCAACATTATCAAGAAACCTGCTATACTCGATTCAGCCATCATCGACGAAAAGGAATCAATCGAAGTGCGAGGAATTACGGCAACGAGCCTGGTCTTCTTAGGGCAGACGGTAATACAGGTTGCGGGCCATCCGGTTGTTTTTCATGTAGTCGATGATTCATTGCTAATCGATCAAGACGGAATCCTAGGATCCGAATTTTTTGCAGGTTGTAAGGCTCGTTTAGATTATGAGGGAAAACATATCAGATGGGGAAATATTTATATTCCCTTCGATACTAAAGAAAAAATAATTATACCGAAGCGAAGTTCAATAACGTGTTCGATTAATATCGCTAATCCAGAGATAAAAGAGGGATTTATTCCAAGAATCGAGCCGAACAAGGGAATCTATGTTGGTAATGCAGTTGTGAGGAATCATAAAGGAAAAGGTTACATAAGAGTAATAAATACTACTTCGAGAGATTACGTATTTACAACACCAACGATGGTAATTAAAGAATTTGAAAATCCCCCCCCCCGCCCCCCGCTTCCTAGGACAGCGTGCAATACAGTTCTAAGATCGGAGGAAAGTAGATACGATAAAATAAATGAGTTACTACGACTCGAACATTTGAACGAAGAAGAAAAGGAAAATGCTAGAAAATTGATTCGTAATAATCAAGATAGGTTTCATATTCCAGGAGATACATTGGAAGCAACCGAAGTTCTGGAACATAGGATAATTACAACGGATAATATACCCATCAATACTAAACAGTATCGATATCCACCAATACATCGAGAAGAAATAAATCGACAGGTCCAAGAACTACTAGATACGGACGTAGTGGAACCATCAATATCTCCATATAACTCCCCGTTATGGATTGTGCCCAAAAACCCGATTCGCAATAAGCGCTGAAATAAGCGCTGGAGATTAGTCATCGATTATAGAAAATTGAACGATAAAACGATTGGCGATGCCTTCCCACTACCCAACATTACAGAAATATTGGATCAATTAGGAAGTGCAAAATATTTTTCCACGTTTGACTTGGCATCGGGCTTTCACCAGATCTGTATGTCACAGGAAGATGCCCACAAAACTGCATTTTCGACACCATACGGGCATTTTCAATTCAAAAGAATGCCCTTTGGATTAAAAGATGCCCCAGCAACATTTCAACGTTTGATGAATTCAATATTATCTGGTCTGCAAGGAATAGAACTATTCGTCTATCTGGATGACATAGCGATTTATTCCACGTCTCTCCAAGAACACGAAATTAAATTTAATAAATTAATGGAAAGACTGAGGAAAGCTAAATTACGATTACAACCTGATAAGTGCGAATTTTTACGACACGAGGTGAATTATTTAGGACATATAATTAGTGAGGATGGCGTGAAACCCGACCCAAAGAAAGTCGAAGCCGTATCAAAATTTCCACGACCAAAGAGGGCGAAAAATATCAAACAATTTCTGGGACTAGCAGGATATTACAGAAGATTTATACCCCGATTTCCCCAAGGTCGCGAAACCATTGACACAACTATTAAAGAAAGACACTCCCTTTAAATGGACAGAAAATCAAGAAAACGCATTCAATAATTTAAAGACAGCGTTAGTGACGAAACCCATCCTGCAATATCCAGACTTTTCTAAACCCTTTAACCTTACTACAGACGCATCAGGATATGCAATAAGCGGTGTACTGAGTCAAGGGCCAATCGGAAAGGATTTGCCGATTGCGTATGCCTCAAGGCTATTAAATCCCGCCGAACAAAACTACTCTACCATAGAAAAGGAGTGTCTGGCAATTGTTTACAGCGCAATGCACTTCCGACCGTATCTTTACGGAAGAAAGTTTACCATCGTAACCGATCATAAACCTTTAGTGTGGATGCATTCTATCAAAGATCCTACTTCAAGAATTTGGAAATGGAAATTAAAGTTATCGGACTTCGAATTTGATATTGTATACAAAGAAGGCAGGGCGAACGCAAACGCAGACGCATTATCTAGGAACCCTCCGGAAGTTTGTTTACCAATCAGAAAGAGAGAGGAAGTCTCACCGATTCGCTATCCTGTCTCAAAAAGATTCGAAATAGATACGTCAACCGAAGACTCTCCCATATTCGAAGCTAAACCACACGTCTTGCCTCAATCCAGTGATTCTAAAAATCAAGGAAAGGGTTTTAACCGAAAACATTTTACAATAGAAGAAACCCCCATAAAATATTTAGACCAAGCATTAGCAGAAATCGATGTAAGTACAGATAGAGAAATAACCAATCGAGAAAAAGAAGGCACGGATACAACAAGCGAAAAAGAGACCTCCACTGTAATTCCAGAACTAATTCAACAACGAGAAAAGGACACGAGACCTACGATAATTGCGGAACTAAGAATTTCAGAAACCCGAGACTCAATTGCGAGAGTAAATGACCATAAAGTAGTATTTATAGATATACATGGCAATCCGATAGATAAAGGAGCCTTAGAAATGAAGGAAACGGGAAAATTACCTCGTTATGAAGATTTAATGTTAGAAAAAGCAAGATTGAATTACGATTCTGGAAAATACATTGTATTCCTACCGATAAAGGAAAATAGAAATATTCCAATAACACCAGAAAATTTATTAAACTCGCTAAGATCTCTATTAGACGCAATAAATGAAAAACAGTTAACTTCGTTCAGCATTAGCAAAGGAAACTTGGAGGAAATACCCTGGCGATATACAATCAGAAAATTAAAGGAAATATTTATGGAAAAAACCTTAACCATCACCATTTGCACTGGGGAAGTAATTACCCCATCTGTGGAAGCGCGGAACAACATAATACGAGAAAAACATGAATCAAGCGTAGCAGGACACAAAGGAATAACAAAAACTTATCAAAGAATACGACAACATTACTATTGGGAAAATATGAAAAAGGAAATTCAAGATTACGTAATAACATGTAAGGAATGCCAATTGAAGAAACTCACAAGAATAAAAGCAAAGCAACCAATGGTACTTACAGACACACCAGGTAAAGCGTTCGATAAGGTTAGTATGGATATTATAGGTCCATTACCAAAAACCCAAAAGGGAAACGAATATATATCAACTATCCAAGACTTATTAACAAAATACTCAATTGGGATTCCACTAGGAGGAATCTCTTCAGCGGAGATAGCGGACGTTTTTGTAAAGCGATTTATTTGTCGTTTCGGGTCACCGAGAGCTATTCTCACTGATCAAGGAACGAACTTTACATCCTCACTAATGAAGAAAGTAGCAAAGAGATTCCGCATCAAACAATATACCACGACGGCATATCATCCACAAAGTAACGGTTCAATCGAAAGATCTCACCACGTGCTGATAGAATATCTCAAATTATACATTGAAAATTCCAAAAATTGGGACGAATGGGTAGAATTAGCTATGTTTTCCTATAATACCTCTGTACACGAAGGAACGAAATTCTCCCCGCACGAATTAGTTTTTGGACATCTAGCCAGAGAACCTACTGGTGAAGTAATAATCGAAGAGAACATGGAACCAACTTACGCAGAATATCTCGAAGATCTGTTCGATAAAATTAACACCGTACAACGAATGGCAAGAGAAAATTTGATAAAATCCAAACTAAGATCAAAAGAATATTACGACCGACGAATCAACCCCCAAGATTTTAAAGTAGGAGATTCGATATATTTACTAAAAGAACCCAGTAAAGGAAAATTCTCCGATCAATATACTGGACCATACAAAGTGCTAGAAATCTTGCAGAACCAAAACGTCAAGATCGAAGTAAAAGGGATTCCGCGAACGGTGCATTTAAACAAGTTAAAACTAGCGCATAATCGAAATAAGCAATGAATAAAGCGATTTCAGTGGGCAACGTAGTGCGGTAGTATATGTTATAGTGCTGTTCGTCGAATAATACAGATATCGAACACCTAAAAGGAAAAAGGAAAATTATTATACGTGTGTCAATTATTGCTTAAATATAAAACGTGTTAACTCAATGAACAATTAACTAGTGAAAGTGAAAGTTACCTTGTGAACAAGTGATCAACATACAAGAAAGTGTACGTGCAAGTATAGGTTATGGATCGTTGTTCGTGGAACACAATGTATGACAGCTACCTAAAATAAGTGAATAAATTAGTTTCAGTTGTCTCGGTGCAAAATACAAGGTTACTAAATGTTATAATTATATTATGGATAAATCAAAAGGAGGTGTAACACTGTTCGTCGAATAATACAGATAGCGAAAACCTAAAAAGAAAAAGGGAAAATTATTATGTGTACTCCAATTATTGTTTGAATATACAACATGTCGATTCAATAAATAATTAAAAGAGGGGAAGTGAAAGTTACCTTGTAAACAAGTAATCATCATACAAGAAGGTCTACATGCAAAATAGGTTATGGCTCCCTGCTTGCGGAACACCATGTACCAGCTGAAAATAAACGAACGAATTAACTTCAATTGCCTTAATGCAAAGAGCAGCATCGCTAAATGTTATAACGGTGTTGTGGAGGCGTGGCACTGTTCGTCGAATGACACAGATAGCGGAAACTTGGAAAAAGAAGAGAAGTTTATTACGAGTGTTCCAATTACTGTTTGAATGTAAAACGTGTTAGTTCAACGAATAACGAAAACAGTGAAAGTGCAACTTACCTCGTGAACAATCAATCACCATACAAGGAAGTGTACATGCATGGATTTCGCAGATTAACAAGAAGAAATAAAATAGCTGATAAATATAGAAAGTGGTTAGAAAATAATTAAGATAGATTAATTGAGAGTTAGTAATAAATATAACCGGAGTAAAAGGATATTTTATTATGTATTAATCTACGTAGTATTGTTATATTATTATATCTAACATGTAGAAATGGATTTTGTACGCATATATGTATATAATTCCAATCCAAGTAGTATTCATAATATTTATTTTCACTGATAACAAGTACGTAAAACCTAAAATAAAACAAAGGTATTAACAATAAAAAAAAAAACAAAAAAAAAGAAAAAGGGGAGAAGAAAAAAAAAGAAGAAAAAAAAGGAAAGAAAAAAATATAATATATATAAATATAAAATTTTCTTTTTCTATAAAAGGTTATTCCTATTTCTGATAAACTCGAGAAATGAAAACATTATACCATGATACACTGACGCAAAGATACACCACACAGAAGAAACTAATAGAGAACGCTTTAAGCTTGGCAAACTTACCGCCCGACGAATTTGCATACACCATAACCAAAACCCAGGACACATGGCTTTGATTGTTATTTAATAAGGTTTTGGGTTTATAAAATAACGATTCACTTAGATTCGTTTTCTCCAATATATTTCAGTCTTATAACACGTCTTACCACACAGGAATCTCCAAGTCAATAGAACAACGTGGTCGACTTCTAAGACAAAAGAGCGTCGTTAGAAGTCGTACCAACTTAGCTTGTAGTAAGCAGCGATCGTACCAACTTAACATTTCTCAACACTCCCCTTTGATCGCTAGTTTCTACAAGCCCCATAGCTTTGGTAAATTGCTGAGTCTTAATCCTATTTAGGCCTTTGGTGAGAATGTCAGCCACATTCTCAGGACTAGGTACATAAGTATAATCTAGTATCCCCCTCGATACGCAGTTCTTAACGTAAAAGTAACGCACTTGGACGTGCTTAGAACTCTCAGCAACTATCTCGTCCTTTGACCATGAAATAGCTCCGATATTATCGCAGAATATCTTGCAGGGGCGAGGGCAATATGACAGTTGACCCAATTCCTTTAACAGTAAAGAAATCCACACTGTTTCCCTTGCTGCTTCCTGCATTGCCACAAATTCCGCTTCGCACGTCGATTGAGCTATAATCGGTTGTTTTTTGGATAGCCAGGATATCGCACCACCAGCGAGTATGAACACATACCCGCTCCTGGATTTCCTGTCTACCGTACAACCCGCAAAATCCGAGTCGCAAAACACCTTCAGAGGTTGCCCGGTCCTTTGGTATACTAACTTCAAGTCTTTGGTCTTTAGTAAATATCTGAATACCCGCTTCACTGCTTTCCAATCGGATACAGTCGGATTCGCGCATCTTTGGCTTAGTTTCCCTATTGCACACGCAACATCAGGACGACTTACAGTAGCTACATACATTATGTGCCCCACAGCTTGTTCATATAATTTACTGTCGAAAGGCTCATCACGTTCAATATCAAAACCAGCCTCACATTCTCTAGCTAGCGGTGTCGACACTCCCACCACCCCAACCTCACGAGTAATGTCAAACAGATCCAGCATTTGACCTATCTGTACAGATTGATCGAATACTACAGTGGTGCTGTTTGGCTTACTCAGGTGGATGGACAGAAATTGAGTGTCTACACCTAGCATTCTAACATCTAATTTGTCCTTAATCCTAGTTTTGAATATCTCAATCCACTCATTCGTCCCAAACACAAGGATGTCGTCCACATACACAGCTACAATAAATTTTTTAGACGCATCCACATACACGCATGGACCACTCACGCATGGGTTCAGACTCATACCTCTTAAAATGCTATTGATGTGTCTAAACCACATTCTTCCAGCTTGCTTCAGTCCATACAGGCTCTTTTTGAGCTTACACACAAATTTAGTTCTGTCTTTACCTGGAACTCTAAAGAGTTCTGGTTGCTCCATGTATATATCCTCATCCAGAGGGTTGTTGAGATACGCACATTCGGCGACTGGCTGTCGCCTCGAGCCCAAGCTCATTATCACAACTCTCGAACAATTACAATCGGATTGAATAACTACAATTGTTCAATTACAGACTCCGGTGTTCTTTCATCTCCGACATATATATATTTTTTACATTTGTAGTTGCGCACAGATTTTATTAAAGAAAAGTGTTAACAATGTGTTTTCATGATTTATTTCTCGCGACTGACTTCCATTAATCCCTAATATTCCTGTCGCCATACGCGTGTAAATCTAACATGGCTGCTCATAAATGTCATCAGTAAAGTTATAGTGAAGGGTCTTTAGTTCTGCTTGATATCGAAGTAATTTTCCGTCTGCCGCTCGTTTTTCCTTATTCTACCGCAATTAGAACATTTATTTATTAATATTGTTTTAAAGTGACAAAAGTATTGTTCGTGTGAATATACGTATATATATATATATATATATATATATATATATATATATATATATATATTTATGTTGTGTGTCATTTTAATATGGCTAATGTTTTGTAATTCTTCGATTGCGTTATTTATTGTTTTGAGTAGTTTATTTTATAGAGTATTCGATAATATAAAACATACGCGCCCACATACATATATATATATATATATATACGTATTCATATGCATATTTCTCCTGGCAGTGTAGTATTCATACGAAATGAAATGTCAATTATTTATTTATCCTTTACCGGAATGTAGGCTAGTTTTAAGTATGTATCTTAGATTATCGATTTGAATCAATAATGTAGAATGCGCATACATTAATAGTAGTTTAGTTTAGAATATAATTTATATATTTATATATAGACATGCATGTTCCGTAATATAGTTCTTATTTTATAATTCTTTACCGGAATGTAGGCTAGTTTAGGTATGTATCTTAGATTATCGGTTTGATAGAATTCGCACACATATATATATTTCTGACAATGTAACCTTCATTTCTTTAATAATACAATATTGTATGTTTTATGTATTCGTTAAACTATTAGTTTTTGACTTCATGTATACTTATATTTCATAAATTGATAATATTGTATTTATTGCATAGTATTGGAAGCACTGTCTCTAATATTTACTAGGTTATTACATGTTCGGCATATATGTTTATACTTATATGTAACTCTCCAAATTGATTGATTGAAATATATTTATATATATATATATATTCCTGGCGTTTCAATTATTTTCCCCTTTTGTAGTTATTCTTATTTCCTGGTTTATTTAGAATTGTGTGTATATGTATTTTGTTTATTGGTTGGATCCGTTAATCGCCCTCGTTTTGTTAATCCTTCCTTTCGTTTCGTAGTGCCGTGTGTTCCTTTGTGCATTCAAATCCTTATTCGCGTGTTTTGTATAGAATGGTTTTCTTGTTCTTGTTACGGCGCGTGCGGAGCGCGGGACGTGACATCCCCGCCCTTGGAGTTCAAATTTCCAAAGGAAATTTGACTGATGGTATCTCTGAGTTCGCTCAAGGCGGACGTAGATGTCGTTGGTAGTTGAGTGACTACCGGTGTTATCGATATCCCTTGAGGTTGTGCTGTTTGATCATCGATATTTCGTCTTCTTTTGAGGTATAGTAGCGGGTGGGTGACTGAGCCGCATATTGCTCCTAATAGGGCGATTCCGCATTCGTAAGTTTCACGTAACTGGTATCCGTGTGCGGCTATATATATTATTGTCTTGATTAGTTTAAATATTGCGAGTATTCCAAATATTGCTGCACTGACAGTTCCAAATTCCATAAAACCAGTCCATAAGCTTGATACGGTATTTTTCGCTATTGTCGTTAATGTGTTTTGTCCATCATTCCCAGGATGTTTACTGTTCCAGGGACGATTGTTTTTCCTGTTGCTCCTCTGGCCAATGCGTTCAAGACTGCAGATTTTCTGCCGGGAACATGACGTGGTCCCGTAGTGCATCGAGGTCTTTTGGGTATACATTCCGCTCGTGGCCAACGACGATGGTGCTGAATATCGCCACGTTTGGCGCACGTCCGGGCGGAGTTCCTGTGGTGCGATTCCTTTGCCAAACGGGTAGTTCCGAGTAGCATTTTGTTGTATGTCGTACCTTTACTTGTACCGGAATGCATTTGACTATATGGACCGCTTCTCCTGCGATCAAAGCCATGTGTCCTGGGTTTTGGTTATGGTGTATGCAAATTCGTCGGGCGGTAAGTTTGCCAAGCTTAAAGCGTTCTCTATTAGTTTCTTCTGTGTGGTGTATCTTTGTGTCAGTGTATCATGGTATAATGTTTTCATTTCTCGAGTTTATCAGAAATAGGAATAACCTTTTATAGAAAAAGAAAATTTTATATTTATATATATTTGTTAAGGAAATTCGAGGATATGGGAATACAAATTATTGCCTACATTTCCCACACAACAGTTATACATCTATATTACTCTCTGAAGAACGTCTTGCACGCACGCTGGTCGCCAACCGACTATCCTAGATTCTTCTAACATCTGGCAACAGTCTTTTGTCTCCACTAAGACCTTGACGCCCTGTGGCCCTTACACACACACTCTCATGTACAATGTAAATGTATCACTTCCCTAACAATGTTATATTTTTCTTCTTTCCTTTTTTCTTCTTCCCCTTTTTCTTTTTTTTTTTGTTTTTTTTTATTGTTAAAACCTTTGTTTTATTTTAGGTTTTACGTACTTGTTATCAGTGAAAATAAATATTATGAATACTACTTGGATTGTAATTATATACATATATGCGTACGTATTGGTAAGTAGTATAAATGAGATTTGTTTTATTGTTATAAATATATAAGTATATATCATCAATAGGAATAAATATCACAAATGTACCTTGTTTTCGAGTATATATACATATATGCGCGTGCAATGGTAAATATGACGGCTTATTTTTATGAGTCACTTGCATTATCAATGGAAGTGAATGTTATAAATATCGCCTACTTTACAACATGCGTGTATATATATATAGTGATGAACATAAGTGAAAATTATATGCATAGTTATAAATGTTGTTTGTTTACAGGTGGATAGCATCAGTGTTTGGTTTCGTGAGTGGCGTACAAATACTTTACAGTTCCACTGTGTGGATTGCTATTCATGTTCTTCCATCCGTCGTTCAGAAAATGGTTGATGAGTTCGCCATCAGTTCTGTACACACATATAAAAATAGTTAATGTATATATGTAGTATCGTGAGTGAGAGGCCTGGGAGTTGGCGGGTGAACCGCGTGGAATGTCGCGAGAGCCGAGGCGTTTGTTTTTGATCGCGTAGTTTTGGTAAGAGGAGACCTACGTGATCTTGGCCACGAGCGGTTGCCAAGGGACGGGAGAAAAGGAATCAACAAACGGAGTTTGCGAGTGGCGTTGCCGAGAGAGTGTTGATTGCATTTTGTGAAAGTCGAGTCGTTATCTAATTATTTAGTTGTGCTGTTTTCTGTACGTTTGGTGTGAATAGTTCAGGTTGAACAACAATCGTCTTTTTCTGTCCGATTAACATCTGTATTATCCATTCCTTGTAAATATATTATATCACGATATTACATTTTTGGGGGCTGGTCCGGGATTGGACAAGACAGAAAACGAAACGGTTTAACAGAGCTATTCGAGCTAGTTGTGAATTTACCGGTACGCGGTGCGATAAAAGACGATATCGTTGACTGTTTAAGTTTGTGTAGTGTGAAAAATGGCAAACGTTGGGGACGAACGATTGTCGGGTGAAGAGGGTTCGACGCTGGAGGAGCTGAGGAGTAAGCTCGCGCGAATGAACCTCCCTATATCTGGTGCGAGGTCAGTGCTGATTGCAAGGCTGAATCGGGCGTGTAGGGCTGGACAATCGTATCCTAAGGGATCGACGGGCGGTGAAGAGCTAACCGGTCAACGAGATTTATGAAATGTACAGAGAGCTGAGCGTGATTGTAACGAAGATGAAAATTTTGAGAAAATGAACACGAAGGAGTTGAAGGAGCGCCTCGCTAGTTTGGGTTTAAAAACGACAGGAAGAAAAGTAGAATTACGCGCACGGCTACAAGCGGCCATGGATGGTAATGACATATCGTCGGAAGAAGAAAGCGACGACGAAAGTGAGTATGAAGATGACAAAAAAGACGCAAGAGGATACAAGAGAGGTACGCGAAGGGTGTATCAGGACCGTGATGAATAATGTCGAAGGGCATGTGTTGGTTCGACACTGAGTTTTAGAGACGTCGAAGATGCATTAGAGTCGTTTAGTGGCAACAAAGGTGAAAATGTCGAACGATGGTTCGAGTCGTTCGAGGAAGTCGCTGATACGTGCATGTGGTCGGATGGGCAGAAGGCAGTCTACGCGAGGAAGCTGCTGAAGGGATCAGCGAAAATATTTGCGAGCTTCGAGTGTCATGCCAGGACTTGGCATGAGTTGAAGAGGGGGCTAGTGAAAGAATTTTCGAGGAAAGTCAACAGTAGGCAAGTACATCAGAAACTTGAAGAAACAAAAAAGGAGAGTGATGAAGCATGTTTGGCTTACATGTACCGCATGCTCGAAATAGCCAACCATGTGGACATAGAGGAGGAAGCAAAGGTGGAATACATCGTGGATGGAATAATAGACGACGAGAACAATAAGGCTATATTGTACGGCGCTACATCAATCAAAGAGTTGAGGAAGAGGTTAGTGATGTACGAAGAGCAGAAGAGTCGCAGAATAAAGTCGATTGTGAAGCCGGCTAAAACCCAGAAGAACGGGAAGCCCAGTCAATCTGTAGATGCAATGAAGAAAAGAAGATGCTTCATTTGCGGTAGTGAGGATCATCTAAGTGTTAAGTGTCCGGAGAGGGGAGAAGGTGTTAGGTGTTCCGAGTGCAGCGGATTTGGACATATTGCAGCGAGGCGTACGGCACGACCGAAAGAGACTTGCGTAGTGTCAAGATCCGAAAAGGGGAAGTATGTGAAGGAAGTGGCGATAGATGATTGTAGGTTTGTGGCACTAGTGGATACGGGTAGTGATCTCACGTTCATTCGATCAGACGAGTATGCGAGGTTAGGGTCACCACCCCTAGGTAAATGCACGCTTAAGTTCGACGGTGTTGGTTCCGCTGGCAATGAGACCTGGGGTGAATTCACCAAGGTAATGACGGTTGATGGGTGTAAACTGCCAATCACTTTGCACGTTGTTTCAAACAAAATATTGACGAAGCACGGCCTGTTGTTAGGCACTGATTTTCTGGATCAGGTAGAGTTACGGGTTAAACGAGGCGAAGTGACTTTCTTGCGGCTTGACGAACAGACTAACAAAGACGTGCCGGATGTGTTTAGAGTTAACGTGGTAGAACAGACCGACGAAACAGACCTAACACACGTACGGGAACCGCATTATCGTGAAGCGATTCGCGATATCGTTAGGGGGTATAGGCCGGAGAAAAAGCGGGACGTTGGGATAACGGCAAAAATCGTTTTAAAGAGTGACAAACCTGTGGTTCGAAGGCCGCGAAGATTGGCGCCTTCGGAGAAAAAAGAGGTGGACGAGTTGATGGAATTATGGACAAATGAAGGTACAATAAAACCGTCAAACTCAGAATATGCAAGTCCCATAGTTGTAGTTAGAAAGAAAGATGGTTCTATCAGAGTCTGTGTTGATTTTCGCGAGCTTAATGAACTTATTGAGTGTCCACATTTCCCATTGCCTTCAATTGATGATATTTTAGATGCATTGCAAGGTACTCAGTTTTTCACAACGTTGGATTTAAAGAATGGTTTTTTTCACGTGTGTTTAGACAAAGACAGCCGAAAATATACATCTTTCGTTACGCCATCGGGGCAATATGAATTTTTGAAGTTGCCGTTTGGTTTAAAGATTTCACCCATTGTGTTTCAGAAGTATATTTCGATGATCTTTAAGGAACTAGTAGGTAAAGGTATTGTTATCGTGTATATGGATGACATTATTATTCTTGCAAAGAATTTAGAGGAGGCGTGGGAACGTTTGCAAATGGTCATAGAGTTAGCTGAGCAGTATGGGCTAATTATAAACTGGGGAAAATGTCGTTTTCTGCAGCAGGAAATTGAATATTTGGGGTATATAGTCTCAAAAAATACCATAAGGCCGTCTACACATAAAACTAGGGCAGTAGCAAACTTTCCCAAGCCAACATCTGTTAAAAAGGTTCAGAGTTTTTTGGGACTTACGGGGTACTTTCGAAAATTTATTAGGGGATACGCGAAGATTGCTAAGCCTTTGACGGATTTGTTGAAAAAGGAGGTAAAATTTCAGTTCGGCGATCGAGAAGTAGAGGCCTTTGAAATCTTGAAAACAGCGCTTGTCAACGAACCAGTGTTAAAGTTGTATAGAATGGGCGCGGAGACTGAGTTGCATACAGACGCGTCCGCAGAGGGTTACGGAGCAATTTTAATGCAACTAGATCTGGACGATGGAAAATTCCATCCGGTCTACTTTGCCAGCGGAAAAACAACTCCCGCCGAGGCAAAGTACACCAGTTACGAACTGGAAGTACTAGCAATTGTAAAAGCGTTGAACAAGTTTAGAATATATCTGTTAGGTATGCCGTTTACTATCGTCACGGATTGCCAAGCGTTTGCTATGACAATGAAAAAGAAAGATTTGTGTGCGCGTGTAGCCAGATGGGCCTTGTTACTAGACGAGTTTAAGTATCAGGTGTGTCATAGGCCAGGTAAAAGCATGCAGCATGTGGATGCTCTGAGTAGAAACCCCCTGCCGAGCACTATGTATGTAACGGAAAGTGAAGACGGGCTGATTGCACGGTTGAGAAGTGCACAGAACAAGGACGTTGAAGTCCGTAGGATTTTAGACGCCGCAACGTGCAATCAGGTCGATGGGTATGTAATAAGGAACAATATTTTGTATAAAGAGTGTAAGGATGATGTGTTAATAGTAGTACCGAAGGCTATGCAGGTTCAGGTAGTCAGGCAGGCGCACGAGCGTGGGCATTTTGGGGTCACCAAAACAGAAGCTATAGTCAAGAAGGACTTTTGGTTTAAGGGGCTACGTAAAAAGGTCGAGCATGTGGTATCTAACTGTCTCGATTGTATCCTAGCCGAACGAAAATTGGGCAAGCAAGAGGGATATCTAAATCCGTTAGACAAAGGTGACACACCGTTAGACACTTACCATATTGACCATGCGGGCCCTATGACAGCTACAAAGAAAAGATACGCACACATCTTTGTAGTAGTGGATGCGTTCACGAAGTTTACGTGGCTTTATCCTACTAGATCTACTGATACCGCGGATGTTATCGATCGACTGAAGAAGCAAGCGGCTGTTTTTGGGAACCCACGACGAATTATCTCTGATCGGGGAACAGCGTTCACATCCAACGCGTTCCAAGAGTATTGCGAAGAAGAAAATATAAAGCATTTATTAGTCACGACGGGGGCGCCGAGGGGGAACGGGCAGGTAGAGAGGGTAAACAGGACACTCATACCTTTACTAAGTAAACTGACTGCCCCTAAACCCGATGATTGGTATAAACATGTCGACCAAGTACAGAAATACCTGAATTTTACATTAAACAGGAGCACGGGAAAAACTCCTTTCCAGCTACTTGTCGGGGTCGAGATGCAAACTAAAGAAGACCCACAGATCCGAAAATTGGTTGAAGAAGAATGGGTGGTGGAATTCGAAGAGCAACGTCGTGAACTGCGCGAGGACGCGAAAAAGAAAATTGCTGCTACTCAAGAGGAAAATCGGAGGCACTACAACAAAAGAAGAAAAGGTGCGAAACAGTACCTAAGTGGAGAGTTGGTGGCCATAAAGAGAACGCAGTTTGGCCCAGGATTAAAACTGGGAGGAAGATTTTTGGGTCCGTACCGGATAGTGCGAGCAATGCGGAATGATCGCTACATTGTGGAGAAGGTAGGAGAGCATGAGGGGCCAAAACGGTCATCAACTACTGCTGATTTTATGAAACCTTGGGTCATAAACGCCGAAAGTGACGCATCTGATGACAGAGAGATAGAAGGCAACATCTGAGGGCAGATGTTATTGCAGGATGACAGAGTGTAGTATCGTGAGTGAGAGGCCTGGGAGTTGGCGGGTGAACCGCGTGGAATGTCGCGAGAGCCGAGGCGATTGTTTTTGATCGCGTAGTTTTGGAAAGAGGAGACCTACGTGATCTTGGCCACGAGCGGTTGCCAAGGGACGGGAGAAAAGGAATCAACAAACGGAGTTTGCGAGTGGCGTTGCCGAGAGAGTGTTGATTGCATTTGGTGAAAGTCGAGTCGTTATCTAATTATTTAGTTGTGCTGTTTTCTGTACGTTTGGTGTGAATAGTTCAGGTTGAACAACAATCGTCTTTTTCTGTCCGATTAACATCTGTATCATCCATTCCTTGTAAATATATTATATCACGATATTACATATATATACTATTTATTTATTTTTTTATATATATAATTTTCGTTTGGATCTGTTCCTTTGTACGAATACTGTATCCCTGTATATAATATAATATGTATAATATGTTATAATTATGTTAGTTGTTATTTATTATATATAGTTTCCTTAACTCTCTCCCCCTTTTTCTTGTTTTTTTTTTTTTATTAGTACCTAACATTGCTATTATGATGCTGTATTGTATTGCATTGGCTGTTATTTGTATGTGCGCGCGACGAATTTTTCAACATGGTCGCTCGCGTGTCTCTTTGGTATGGCGTTGGTTTAATGTCAACAGTAACGTGTTGTTGAAATAACTAATTAATTGTTAATCACTATAATTTTATTTAGAAGTGTTTTGTAATATTGTTTTGTGTTTCATGATATTGTGTGTGTCAATACCGTGTGCTACTTTAATGCGATAGCGTGGATTGTATTGTTACCGAATTTCAATAATCATTGTTTCGATTATACGTGACTTGCATTTATGTAAGTCTCGTTTAATTTAGTTAATGTTTTGTGTATTGTGTTACCAGTTATTTCGTGTAGCATAACTTTATTCCTTTGCACCGAGTTCAGTCATGTCTTGTCGTTAATATTTAGTTAGTCTATCTTGATTAATATATATATTTAACAAATATTTAAGAAACAATGGCGAGTGTAGTGGAATCGTTGGACGAAGAAATGGTTTTGACATTGTCGGAAAAGCTTAAAGCATGGGATGCGAACTTTCCCGATATGAGTGCAAAACTCGCCGAATTACAAAGCGGCTTATTCGAACTTAAAACAAAACAAGAACCTAAAACACCCGTATCGCCGCCGACAACGCAACAAGAGACGGTCCAGCCGAGTGGACATACCCAGCCAATTAAGCTAAAAGATGCGATCGAATCGGTGCCAGTGTTTGACGGATATCGACCATCGGTATTCCACTTTTTAAGAGCTTGTGAGCGCGCGCGAAATATGATTCCCAGATATCAAGAACCTCAATTGGTAAAATTGTTAGTAAATAAGCTCCGTGGACACGCGCTCCTCGCCATCGAAGACACAGAATTAATGAGTCTAAACGATTTCGGAAACAAATTAAAGGATCTATTCGGCCCAAAGAAATTTCTTAACGAATATAAAGGGGAATTAGGAACGATATTTCAACGACCCGGGGAAGACATATTACATTATATGGATCGCGTTAGAAATCTTAGATTGGCAATAATGGACGGAGAAAGAGGCGACTACGGCATCATATCCCCCGATATCCAAGATACTATAGATTGGGAAACGAAAGAAGCTTTCGTTAAAGGACTTCCGAACGAGGTATATGTGCGAGTAAAAATAGCAGGGTACCATACTTTAGAAGATGCGTATCGTCAAGCCGTCAAAGCAACACACGAATTGAAACAAATAACCGATAGAACGCGACCCCAACGACCGACACCCTCGAACTATTACAGACGCGACAACGCACATCCTTCGAACACTAACAACAATATCAGGAACAACCGCCAAGATCGAAGATCGCTACCTCCATCGCAGAATTTTTTGAATTCTACAAGACAAAATATCACGTGTAACTATTGCAAAAAACCCGGGCATCTAGTGAAAGACTGTTACAAATTTAAAGCCCGAGTAGATGCCGGATTAATCGTACCCTATGCTTCGAGACCATCGGGAAACCAAACACGTCCTTCGGGAGAATGGGGCGAGCCACGAAGGAACGATACGCCGAATCGCCCAAGAGTACAGGCGGCAACCAGGCGACCGGCGCCGACGGCAACAAACACAACAAGGACAGCCACCCCCGCGAGATCGACTCCACCACCCATAACGAGAGACAGAGCGAACGCAATGCCGACCATAAGATCGAACGAACAACCACTAAATATTGTGGGGGAGTCATCCCACAACCAAACGAGGTCACAGACAGAGAATCCAGAATCTCAAGGCAAAAGGAAAAGAGTGAAGCACAAGCAACCGGCGAAGGAAAATCATCAGGAGTTGAATTCAGATTCGGAAGGCGACCTCTCCGAATTATTTCAATAAAATTTAACGATTCCCCAACGACCCCAACTGCACGAATAGTTTCCCCAGATCTAAAGACTAAGACGAGTTTATTATTAGACTCTGGATCGGAAATCAACATTATCAAGAAACCTGCTATACTCGATTCAGCCATCATCGACGAAAAGGAATCAATCGAAGTGCGAGGAATTACGGCAACGAGCCTGGTCTTCTTAGGGCAGACGGTAATACAGGTTGCGGGCCATCCGGTTGTTTTTCATGTAGTCGATGATTCATTGCTAATCGATCAAGACGGAATCCTAGGATCCGAATTTTTTGCAGGTTGTAAGGCTCGTTTAGATTATGAGGGAAAACATATCAGATGGGGAAATATTTATATTCCCTTCGATACTAAAGAAAAAATAATTATACCGAAGCGAAGTTCAATAACGTGTTCGATTAATATCGCTAATCCAGAGATAAAAGAGGGATTTATTCCAAGAATCGAGCCGAACAAGGGAATCTATGTTGGTAATGCAGTTGTGAGGAATCATAAAGGAAAAGGTTACATAAGAGTAATAAATACTACTTCGAGAGATTACGTATTTACAACACCAACGATGGTAATTAAAGAATTTGAAAATCCCCCCCCCCTCCCGCCCCCCGCTTCCTAGGACAGCGTGCAATACAGTTCTAAGATCGGAGGAAAGTAGATACGATAAAATAAATGAGTTACTACGACTCGAACATTTGAACGAAGAAGAAAAGGAAAATGCTAGAAAATTGATTCGTAATAATCAAGATAGGTTTCATATTCCAGGAGATACATTGGAAGCAACCGAAGTTCTGGAACATAGGATAATTACAACGGATAATATACCCATCAATACTAAACAGTATCGATATCCACCAATACATCGAGAAGAAATAAATCGACAGGTCCAAGAACTACTAGATACGGGCGTAGTGGAACCATCAATATCTCCATATAACTCCCCGTTATGGATTGTGCCCAAAAACCCGATTCGCAAGGAAATAAGCGCTGGAGATTAGTCATCGATTATAGAAAATTGAACGATAAAACGATTGGCGATGCCTTCCCACTACCCAACATTACAGAAATATTGGATCAATTAGGAAGTGCAAAATATTTTTCCACGTTTGACTTGGCATCGGGCTTTCACCAGATCTGTATGTCACAGGAAGATGCCCACAAAACTGCATTTTCGACACCATACGGGCATTTTCAATTCAAAAGAATGCCCTTTGGATTAAAAGATGCCCCAGCAACATTTCAACGTTTGATGAATTCAATATTATCTGGTCTGCAAGGAATAGAACTATTCGTCTATCTGGATGACATAGCGATTTATTCCACGTCTCTCCAAGAACACGAAATTAAATTTAATAAATTAATGGAAAGACTGAGGAAAGCTAAATTACGATTACAACCTGATAAGTGCGAATTTTTACGACACGAGGTGAATTATTTAGGACATATAATTAGTGAGGATGGCGTGAAACCCGACCCAAAGAAAGTCGAAGCCGTATCAAAATTTCCACGACCAAAGAGGGCGAAAAATATCAAACAATTTCTGGGACTAGCAGGATATTACAGAAGATTTATACCCCGATTTCCCCAAGGTCGCGAAACCATTGACACAACTATTAAAGAAAGACACTCCCTTTAAATGGACAGAAAATCAAGAAAACGCATTCAATAATTTAAAGACAGCGTTAGTGACGAAACCCATCCTGCAATATCCAGACTTTTCTAAACCCTTTAACCTTACTACAGACGCATCAGGATATGCAATAAGCGGTGTACTGAGTCAAGGGCCAATCGGAAAGGATTTGCCGATTGCGTATGCCTCAAGGCTATTAAATCCCGCCGAACAAAACTACTCTACCATAGAAAAGGAGTGTCTGGCAATTGTTTACAGCGCAATGCACTTCCGACCGTATCTTTACGGAAGAAAGTTTACCATCGTAACCGATCATAAACCTTTAGTGTGGATGCATTCTATCAAAGATCCTACTTCAAGAATTTGGAAATGGAAATTAAAGTTATCGGACTTCGAATTTGATATTGTATACAAAGAAGGCAGGGCGAACGCAAACGCAGACGCATTATCTAGGAACCCTCCGGAAGTTTGTTTACCAATCAGAAAGAGAGAGGAAGTCTCACCGATTCGCTATCCTGTCTCAAAAAGATTCGAAATAGATACGTCAACCGAAGACTCTCCCATATTCGAAGCTAAACCACACGTCTTGCCTCAATCCAGTGATTCTAAAAATCAAGGAAAGGGTTTTAACCGAAAACATTTTACAATAGAAGAAACCCCCATAAAATATTTAGACCAAGCATTAGCAGAAATCGATGTAAGTACAGATAGAGAAATAACCAATCGAGAAAAAGAAGGCACGGATACAACAAGCGAAAAAGAGACCTCCACTGTAATTCCAGAACTAATTCAACAACGAGAAAAGGACACGAGACCTACGATAATTGCGGAACTAAGAATTTCAGAAACCCGAGACTCAATTGCGAGAGTAAATGACCATAAAGTAGTATTTATAGATATACATG